>NW_007731527.1:15457-17061 GCF_000696425.1 Galeopterus variegatus
GCGCTCCCAAGCGGTGCACTGTAGCAGTGCGCCACCGGGCCGGCCCTTTACTTTGATTTTTTACAACACCTGCTATGAAGTCAGGAACACTGTGTCTATATGGAGGAGGAAACTGGGGCTTGGACGGGAGTGTATCTCAGCTGGGATCACATGGTAAGCAAAAGGTGAGATTTAGACCATCATCTCTCTGAATTGGAAGCTTGTGCACTGAGGCACTCACTGATCATAGCTGTGGAGATGTCAGGACATTGCAGGGACAGATATAGGGAGAAAGGACAAGAAAGAAACAACAAGGGATCTTTGAATTTGTCTGTGTTGTTGGTGATCTCGATCCCCACCATCCGGGAGCCTTTGATGTCCACTACCACGTCCTCCAACGAATCCTCCTTGTTAATCCTTAGGGACTTCCTGGGTTCCTTAAGATTGGAGTGAGAAGAAGGTCTGAATTTCAACCAACAGATATTTCTGGAGCCCTGACCAGCCACTAGGGGACTCAATGTCATTTGCTAAGGGGTATGGCAGGGACGTCCACTCAGTGTATCCTGTTTGGTCCTCATGACAATCAGGGCTATCAGTACCATTGACTGTGCACAGGTCATTTAGCTACCTGCAACCTCATCAGCCCAATTTTCTTTTTTGTTTTTGTTTGTTTGTTTTTTAGTTTTATTTTATTTTGTCAATATACAATGTGGTTGATTATTGTAGCCCATTACCNAATGGCCTTTAAAGAGGTAATTCAGTTAAAATGAGGTCTTTAGGGTGGGCTCTAATCTGATGTGACTGGTATCCTTATAAGAAGAGGAAATTAAGACTCAGACATGCACAGAAGGAAAATCACATAAAGACACAGGGAGAAGATGGCCTTACTCAAGCTAAGAAGAGAGGGCTCAGGAGAAACCACTCCTGCCAACTCTTTGATCACAGACTTCCAGCCTCCAGAACTGGGAGACAATAAATTTCTGTTTAAGCCACACAGACTGTCATATTTTCTTACGGCAGCCCCAGTAAACTAATACAGGTCCCTTAATTAGAAGACAGATAAGCAGCAAATAACTTTCCTGTCCCACCCCAGGCAGGGCATTGGTGAAACTGTCTGGAGAACACAGCCTGGTCCAGAGGCCCAAAATGTCTTTCTCTCCCTGCTTCTTTGCAGCCCTGAAACAGTTCATTTACCATCTTGCTCCTCAGGGCTGGATCTGGCCTAATTATGAGGCCAAGAGCAGGAGAAATAGTACTGGGAACAAGGTAAGTGTGGGAGACCTCAGAAGGCTCCCGGTCTTCCCCCACTAACAGCACGTGTCGTGGTGTACCCACAGGGGTCTAACCATCAGATTCATCTGCAACTCCCTTCAGGTGGGGGTAACTGCAAGAGGGTGACAGATGAACAGCGTCCTCAAAAGGAAAGATCTTTATAAACTTTCTTTACTTTGATTTTTTTTTCCTTTTTTTGTCTTTTTCCGTGACCTGCAACGGATCGCAACCCTCAGTGTCGCGCCTGTACCGGACCGGGACTGGCAACGGGATAGCAACCCTCGGTGTTGCGCCCACACCTCCCTCAGCCAGTGAGTGGCCGGTCTGTATGTGGGATCCGAACCCTCGGCGGG
>NW_007731527.1:18325-19381 GCF_000696425.1 Galeopterus variegatus
GTAGTTTTATTCTCCTGCATATTGATATCCAGTTATCCCAGCACCATTTGCTGAAGAGGCTGTCTCTTCCCTAGTGTGTAGGCTTGGTGCCTTTGTCAAAGATCAGATGGCTGTAGGTGTGTGGGTTGACTTCTGGATTCTCTGTTCTATTCCATTGATGAGTGTGCCTGTTTTTATGCCAGTACCATGCTGTTTTGGTTAGTATAGCTTTGTAATATAGTTTAAAGTCTGGTAGTGTTATGCCTCCAGCTTTATTTTTTTTGCTCAAGATTGCTTTGGCTATGCCTGGTCTTTTGTTATTCCATATAAATATCTTGATAGTTTTTTCCATTTCTGAGAAAAATGTCATTGGAATTTTGATGGGGATTGCACTGAATTTGTATATCACTTTGGGTAGTATGGACATTTTCACAATCTTGATTCTTCCAATCCAAGAGCATTGGATATCTTTCCATCTTCTTGAGTCCTCTTTAATTTCTCTCAGGAGTGGTTTGTAGTCCTCATTATAGAGATTTTTCACATACTTGGTTAACTCAATTCCTAAGTATTTTATTTTTTTGGTGGCTATTGTAAATGGTCAAGCTTTCTTGATTTCTCTTTCTACATGTGCACTATTGCAGAATAGAAATGCTACTGATTTTTGTGTGTTGATTTTGTATCCTTCTACTTTGCTGAAATCNTGACTTCCATTCCTCTGGGTATATTCCCAGCAGTGAGATAGCTGGGTCATATGGTAGATCTATGTGTAATTGTTTGAGGAACCTTCATATCATTTTCCATAGAGGCTGCACCATTTTGCAGTCCCACCAACAATGTATGAGAGTTCCTTTTCATCCGCAACCTTGCCAACATTTGTCATTCACAGTCTTTTGGATATTAGCCATCCTAACAGGGGTGAGATGGTATCTCAGTGTGGTTTTGATTTGCATTTCCCGGATGCTGAGTGATGTTGAGCATTTTTTCATATGTTTGTTGGCCATTTGTATATCTTCCTTAGAGAATTGCCTACTTAGCTCTTTTGCCCATTTTTTAATTGGGTTGCTTGTTTTTTTCTTG
>NW_007731527.1:20381-22083 GCF_000696425.1 Galeopterus variegatus
TGGATTGTTCTTGTTTTTCTAGTTCTTTAAGGTGAAGTATAAGGTTGTTCACTTGCCATCTTTCCATTCTTCTGAAGTAAGCATTTAGTGGGATAAATTTCTCTTAGTACTGCTTTGCAGTATCCCACAGGTTTTGATATGATGTATCGTTTTCATTAGTTTCGATAAAATTTTTGATTGCCTATTTGCTTTTTTCTTGGACCCATATGTCATTAAGTAGAATGCTGTTTAATTTGCATGTGTTCTTATAGTTTCCAGAATTTCATTTGTTATTGATTTCTAAATTTAATGCACTGTGGTCTGAAAAAAAATGGAATTATCCCACATATTTTAAAAAATTTGTTTATAGAGATTTTTCACGTCCTTAGTTAGTTCAATTCCTAGGTATTTTATTTTTTTGGCGGCTATTGTGAATGGGCAGGCTTTCTTGATTTCTCTTTCTGCTTGTTCACTATTGGTGAATAGAAATGCTACTGATTTTTGTGTGTTGATTTTGTATCCTGCTACTGTGCTGAACTCTTTTATCACCTCTAAGAGTTTTTTTGTAGATGATTTGGGCTGTTCGATATATAGGATCATGTCATCTGCAAACAGGGACAGTTTGACTTCATCTTTTCCAATCTGGATGCCCTTTATTTCCTTCTCTTCTCTGATTGCTCTGGCTAGTACTTCCAACACTATGTTGAATAGGAGTGGTGAGAGTGGGCATCCTTGTCTAGTTCCTGTTCTTAAAGGAAAAGCTGTCAACTTTTCCCCATTGAGGATGATATTGGCAGTGGGTTTATCATATATGGCTTTAATAATGTTGAGATACGGTCCATCTATACCTAGCTTAGAGAGAGTCTTTATCATGAATGAGTGTTGAATTTTATTTTATTTTATTTTATTTATTTATTTATTTTAAAAGATGACCAGTAAGGGGATCTCAACTCTTGGCTTGGTGTTGTCAGCACCATGCTTAGCCAGTGAGCAAACTGGCCATCCCTATATAGGATCCGAACCCGTGGCCTTGGTGTTATCAGCACCACACTCTACCGAGTGAGCCACAGGCTGGCCTGAGTGTTGAATTTTATCAAATGCTTTTTCAGCGTCTATAGAGATGATCATATGGTTCTTGTGTTTGATTTTATTGATATGGTGTATCACATTTATTGATTTGCGTATGTTTAATCAACCTTGCATCCCTGGGATGAATCCCACTTGATCATGGTGTATAATTTTGCATATCCCCCCCTGTATTCTGTTAGCTATTATTTTATTGAGGATTTTTGCATCTATATTCATCAAGGATATTGGCCTGTAATTTTCTTTTTTAGTTGTATCTTTACCTGGTTTTGGTATCGGGTGATGTTTGCTTCATAGAATGAGTTTGGGAGAATTGCCTCTGATTCAATCTTTTGGAATAGTTTGTAGAGAACTGGTGTCAATTCCTCTTTGAATGTTTGGTAAAATTCTGCTGTGAATCCATCTGGTCCTGGGCTTTTCTTTGTTGAGAGCCTTCTGATAACAGCTTCAATCTCTTTTATGGTTATTGGTCTTTTCAGATATTCTACATCTTCTTGGCTCAGTTTTGGTAGTTTGTGTGTGTCCAGAAATTTATCCATTTCCTCCACATTTTCAAATTTGTTGGCATATAGCCTTGAATGATTCCTTGTATTTCAGATGTATCAGTTGTAATATGGCCTTTTTCATTTCTAATTTT
>NW_007731527.1:22093-129658 GCF_000696425.1 Galeopterus variegatus
TATTCTGTTAGCTATTATTTTATTGAGGATTTTTGCATCTATATTCATCAAGGATATTGGCCTGTAATTTTAATTTTTAGTTATATCTTTACCTGGTTTTGGTATCAGGATGATGTTTGCTTCGTAGAATGTGTTTGGAAGCATGGGATAATTCCAAGTTTTTTAATTTGTTGAGACTTGATTTGTGTCCTAATATGTGATCTATCCTGGAGAATGATCCATGTGCTGATGAGAAGAATGAATATTCTGAGGTTGTTGGATGGAATGTTCTGTAGGTATCTGCCAAGCCCAATTGGTCAAGAGTGTTGTTTAGATCTTGTGTTTCTCTGCTGATTCTTTGCCTAGATGATCTGTCCAATATTGATAGTGGGGTGTTCAGGTCCCCTGCTATTATGGTATTAGTGTCTATCTCCTTCTTTAGGTTGAATAGAGTTTGTTCTATAAATCTGGCTGCTCCGACATTGGGTGTGTATATATTTATGATTGTTATGTCTTCTTGATGGATCAGTCCTTTTATGTTTATGTAGTGACCCTCATTGTCTCTTTTTATGGTTTTTAGTTTAAAGTCTATTTTGTCAGATATGAGAATAGCTACTCCAGCTCGTTTTTCTTTTCTCTTTGCCTGGAAGATCTTTTTCCATCCCCATCCTTTCACTCTTAGCCTATGTGAGTCTTTATGGGTGAGGTGGGTCTCTTGAAGGCAGCATATAGTTGGGTCCTCGTTTTTAATCCAGTCAGCCAGTCTGTGTCTTTTGATTGGGCAATTTAATCCTTTTACATTGAGTTGTTATTGAAAAGTGTTGATTTACTCCTAACATTTTATTGATTATTGTTTGAATGTCTTAGGTGTCTTTTGTTCCTTTCTTTCTGATTTACTGTTTGTTTTCTTTTCATGGCTGCCATTTTTACTATACTAGTGGCTTTTGATTTTTCTTGGATTTATATGGGAGTGGTAGTTATTTTTCAGGTACCAAACCCAGTACTCCCTTGAGAATTTCTTGTAAGTGTGGTCGTGTGGTAGTGAACTCCCACAGTTTTTGTTTGTCTGAGAAATATACTTTTTGCCCTTCATTTTGGAAGGATAGCCTTGCAGGGGAGAGTATTCATGGCTAGCAATCTCTGTCTTTTAGTATTTTGAATATAACATCCCATTCCTTTCTGGCTTTTAGGGTTTGTGATGAAAAGTCTGATGTTTGTCTGATTCTGGTTCCCTTATAGGTGATTTGATGCTTCTCTCTTGCAGCTTTTAAGATTCTCTCTTTGTCTTTGAGTTTTGCCAATTTGACTATAACATGTCTTGGAGAAGACCTTTTGGGTTGAATACGTTTGGGGATCTTTGAGCTGCCTGAATCTGAATATCTGTGTCTTTTCCAATAACTGGGAAGTTTTCTGCCACTATTTGGTTGAATATCCTTTCAATACAATCTCCTTTTTCCTCCCCTTCTGGAACACCCATGACTCAGATATTTGAGCGCTTAAGGTTGTCTGATGTCTCTCTTAGATTTTCTTTGATGTTTTTAATTCTTTTTGTTTTTCTTTTTTTTTGTCTGCCTGTGTTATTTCAAACAGCCCATCTTCAAGGTTAGAAGTTCTCTCTTCTGCTTCTGCAAGCCTGCTGGTTAAACTCTCTGTTGTGTTTTTTATTTTGTTGAATGAATTCTTCAGCTCAACAAGCTCTGCTACATTCTTTTTCAGGGCATTGATTTCCTTGTACATTTCTTCTTTCAGGTCCTGTATACTTTTCCTCGTTTCATCGTGTTGTCTAGCTGAGTTTTCTTGTAGCTCATTTAGTTTCCTTAGAATTATCACTTGAAATTCCTTGTCAGACATTTCAAGGGCTTCTTGTTCTATAGGATGTAGAGCTTGAGAGTTATTACCCTTAGGTGGTGTACTTACTTGATTTTTCATATTTCTGGTATCTTTCCTTTGATGTTTAGTCATTGTGGCAGGGGATTTCACAGTCAACTGGTTGGACACTACTGTCTGGCTAGGATGCTGCTGGGGCTGCCAATTTCATTTGGCTGCCTCGGTGTCTACTCAGTTGCCCACTAGTGCCTCAGGCCTCAGTGTCTACTCAGTTGCCCACTAGTGCCTCAGGTGCATGATTGCCTCAGATCTTGGGCCTCTGAGGGGAGGCACATCTCTGGTCAGCACACACTCGGCTGGGCTGGGGATGGAGTCGGGTGGTGGTGGCAAGGCCTACCTGCTGGGTTGCGTGCTGACACCGCAGGGTGGATAGTCTCTGAGGATCATGGGCCTCTCTGGCTGGGCACCTCTTTGATCAGCGCACACTTGGTGGGGCTGGGGATGCAGTCAGGAGGCGGCAAAGAGGCCTACCTGCTGGGTCGTGCACTGGCACCACAGGGCGTGTAGTCTCTGAGGATCTTGGGGCTCTCTGGCTAGGTGCCTCCCTGATAGGCGCGCACTCGGCGGGGCTCGGGATGGAGTCGGGTGGGGGCAGGGAGGCCTACCTGCTGGCCAGCGCAATTTTCTTATTCATGAGGCATGGTTATTAGGATCTATCTCTTTCAGTAGTCCTGACAGTTAAATCAAAGTCACTTCCACCACCAGGAAGTACTTATGGAAACATTACGAGCTCGGCATCAAGTTTACTTATATGCTTTCATTTCATACTCATGATCACCCTTTGACATACATGTATATTTTTAAAGAAAATATTTACAAATCCCCTACCAAGTGGCAGGCACTATGCTAAGCACTTTACAAGTATTAACCAGGAATAATTTAGTCCACATAACAACTTCTAGGAGGAGCTATTATTAGCTCCATTTTACAGTTAAGGAAACCAAGGTACACAGAAGTTAAATAAAGTGCATCAGGACACAGAGGGTAAATGGCAGAGCTGGGATATGAAGCCAGGTTTAATTGATCCAAAGCAACTGAGAAAAACAGCTACCATTTCCTGAAGGTGCAGTATATGCTATGTACAAATGTGCTTGCATTTTCTCTCGTTCAGCAAACATTTATTGAAGGCTGCTATATACCAGACCCCACTGAAGCCAACATGAGCAGGAAGAAACCACCTCAGGGTCCAAGATGTGCCTACCTGCAGCAGGGAGCACACAGGTGAGGAGTTAAACTGTCACAGGCCCAACTGGTGTGGATGGGTAGGCAGGGACCCAGAAAATGGCAGAAGCTTCTGCCAGCAAGAGAGGTCCAGGAAGGTCTGGGCTGGTTTTAGAAGATCAGAAGCTTGTTGGACATTACCAGACTGCAAGTGCTTCAGGACTAACGGAGGAGTTGATCTGGCTTTCTCAGCTCCCTGCCAGCACCTACCTACTACCCAGCTCCCAGCCCATGTCCTCAGTTCCCTGGCATGGTTAGCTCCACCTCAACCTGCCTCCCATCCAGGACCACCTCCAAGGCCTTTCTCAGTTACCTCGAAAGGATCCCCAGCACTAAAGTCAAGGGAGAGATTGAGGTGGATCTCCCGCATCATGGGCAGCACAAGTGGGTAGGGCGTGTTGATGGTAAAACCTGTGTCAGCCAGGTGGAGGAGTTGCTGGCTGCTCATCATCCTGTCTCTGATGCCACCTGCAGCACCTGTGAAGACGGCGGATCAGCCTGCTTCCTGGAACTGAAAGCAAGACTTGTAAACTGAAGGGGTGGGGAGGTGGGAGGTGTGAAAAAAAGAGCATTGTCAGCAGTGGTGAGGTTGCTTGTTATGGGCTGAATTGTGTCCCCCTCAAATTCATATGTTGAAGCCCTAACTCCCAATATTGCAGAATGTGACTGTATTTGGAGACAAGGTCTCTAGACAGGTAATTAAGGCAAAATGGGTTTTTTTAGGGAGGGCTCTAATCCAATATGACTGGTGTCCTTCTAAGAAGAGAAGATTAGGACAAAAACATGGAGAGGGAAGGTGGCAATCTGCAAGCCAAAGAGAGACGTCGCAAAAGAAACCAACTGTACTAACACCTTGATCTTGGACTTCTAGCCTCCAGAATTGTGAGAAAACAAATGTTTGTTGTTTGAGTCACCAAGTCTATGGTATTTTGTTAGGGCAGCCCTAGAAGACTTTTCCTCTGGGAAAAGGCTTTTCTCAAATATTGCTGCTGGGAATCAACTTTATCCAAACCCTTTGGGGGAGAAACTAGATAATAAAACATTCATTCCCTTGATCCAGTGAGTCTACACCTGACAGTCTATTCTAAGGCCATAATAGTGATAGAAAAGCAGCTTTATGCACAAAGCTGCAGTCCTGTGCCCTGCACAAAGCATCCGAGGAGAGGTGAAAGGGAACTGGCGTCCTGCCAGGGTTCACTTCCCAAGCCATGCACAGCCCCGACCAAGGGGCACATTTTAGAACTCATCCTCCTGCAGGATGTGCTTTTTCTCAATTTGCATAAAGGCAACAGGGCCCTGAACAAGATGTTTGCTGTAGTCTTATAACAAAAGAGTGGGACATTTCAAATGTGCGGAGATTGGCATGGCCACGGGAGAGAACATTCATCAGCCATGAAAATAAAAGCTCGTGGACATTTTTATTTTTTATTTTTATTTTATTTTTTACGAAAAGATGACTGGTAAGGGGATCTTAACCCTTGACTTGGTGTTGTCAGCACCACGCTCAGCCAGCGAGCCAACCGGCCATCCCTACATGGGATCCGAACCCAGGGCCTTGGTGCTATCAGCACCGCACTCTCCCGAGTGAGCCACGGGCCAGCCCCTCATAGACATTTTTTTTTTTTCCCCCTTTTTGTCTTTTTTCATGTCTGGCAACGGATCGCAACCCTCAGTGTCGCGCCTGTACCGGACCGGGACCGGCAACGGGATCGCAACCCCCGGCGTTGCGGCCGCACCTCGCTCAGCCAGTGAGCGGGAACCAGTCTGTATGTGGGATCCGAACCCTCGGCGGGAGCGCCACCACGCTCCCAAGCGGCGCACTGTAGCAGTGCGCCACCGGGCCGGCCCCCCTCATAGACATTTTTAAGTGGCCTCAGTGAGAGTACCCAGGAGGCTGAAGCCAGTTATACACAAATGATGGGGTCAGTCCCATGAAAGGAAAATCCACAGTTTTTTAACAGCAGATCCTAGGACTGGCCAACAAAGAATTAGGTTGTTTCTTTTTTTTTTTTTTTTTTAAGGTTGGCTGGTTAGCTGAGTTGGTTAGAACATGTTGTTGATAACACTAAGGTCAAGGATTTGGATCCCTGTACAGGCCAGCCACAAAGAACAAATTAATAAACAAATAAATAAATAAGTAAAAATAAGAGAATTGGGTTATTTTGCATTTTTTCAGAGCCAGAGAAAACCACTGACTTTTTAGGGACTGGAATTTTCACAATGCCTTGGTGTCACACCAACTAGGCCATACGGTGCTTCACTATGGACCACCACCAAGGGGAAAGCTGCTCCACTGAGACCTTTTTTTCAGAGCCAGAGAAAACCACTGACTTTTTAGGGACTGGAATTTTCACAATGCCTTGGCGTCACAACAACTAGGCCATAAGGTGCTTCACTATGGACCACCACCAAGGGGAAAGCTGCTCCACTGAGACCTACGGTGCCGTGCCCCCTGCCTCTGGGGGCCAATATACCAGGTATTCCAGGAACTGCCCCTGCTCTCCCAGGCAGATCTTGCTCCAGTGCTGAACTATCTCAGCCAGCCAGGTGTGTTCAGGCTCACAGTCTCTACCTACCCCAAGAAAGCGAGGTGACTGTTCACTTCAGATTGTGTCTGTGTCACATGCCAAGAGCCATCTGCACACTCTGCTCCACCTTTCACGATGCTTCAGCAGCTCCTCCTACAGTTGACTGTGCCCTCTCCAGCTAACCCTCTCTTCTCTCGGCTGCTGATGTTCCCAACGTTGCCTTGTTTTCTTCTACTTTTCGGTCTCTTCTTTTCCATCTCCTTTGTGTATTCGTCTGCCTTTACTCATCCTTTGCAAGTTGATATTCTTCAGGGTTTGATTCTAAGCACTCTCCTCTTCTTCTTTTATCCACACCCATGAATTAGATCATGCTTAGCTCTCTCACACCCAGATAATAATTCTGCTCACATTTATCCAGCATTTATCACATGCCACGGCAACATCTGAGCACTTTACATAAATTCTATCCTTCAACCTTTACCACTTTCCTAGGAGGAGGGAGCTAGGATTATCTCCATTATACAGATGAGGAATATGGAGGCACAGAGAGGTTAAGTCACTTGCCTGAGGGCACACAGCTGGGAAGTGGAAAAGCTGGTATATCCACTTCCCCACTGCTGTATCCTGTAGGGATATCCTATAGAAACCAGCAACCCATGGGCCTAATCCTATCCCTAAATATGCTTGACTCATACCATGTCCTAAAACAAATATGAATTAGCTAGCAGCACTTAAAAATAGGAAGATTTCCCAAGAAACCCAGATTTTCTGCTTTTAACCATTATGGGGTAGTTGCTATACACATTGCAGCCAGAGTGCCTGGGTTTGAATGCTGGCACTGCCACTTATATTAAACTGTGTGACCTTGGGCAGTTTACTTAACCTCTTTGCTTTAGTTTCATCACCTGAACAATAGGGATACCAGGAGTGCCTATTCACAGGGTTGTTGTGAGGAACAAACACAGTGATGTGTGAATGGTGTGTAGAACACTGCTTGGCTAATGGCAATGCACTTATTAGCATTATCACTGTCTGGAAGCAAGGGTCCCTCCTTCCAGAATGGTGACAATTGGCTGAAACTGAGTAACCGACTGACCCATTAGGTTTCCTCAGTCCTTTCCACTCCCCATTGCCTCAGTCCCAGCCTGCTTCAAGTAATTTATTTACATTTCCTGCCTGGCCACTGTCAGCAATTGACACTTTCTCTCATGAGAGGAGAATGTGAGGGTGAAGGAGAAAAGAAAGCAGTCTTCTCCCTCCCACCCACCTATTCCTCAGCCTCCCTGCTAAACTTACACCCTGTCCCACCCCCTCCATCATCCCCACACAGCAGTTTGTGAGCATGTCCTCATGCGCAAACCTCTCCTTTTAGCATCCAATTCCTGCTGTAAGGCCTGTAGCCTCTCCTAGGTGCTGCTGGTGTTCCTTTCTTCTATGTAACCCACCACCAATTCCAGGGGAGCTTCCTCCACATTGTCCCTGTTCAGTGACAAAAAAATACTCACCCACTAGGGTACGTGGATACCATTGCTACCTTCCCCTCAAATAGCCTTGGAACCTTTTACTAGTGCCATGTCCATACCCCAGCTTCTGTGTGCTTTGCTTGTAAAAAAGGCTTCCATCTGCAATTCATGGAGTGGCTTCACCACATGGGAAGCCTCCAAGAGTGGACATTCCTCCCGGACCCACCCGTATCCAATGACTGACATGTGTGGGAGAATGGAAGCCCAACTCTCTTGCTCCAGGGAGAACCCCTCAGGATCAGGCCGAGACATCATCTGAAATCTCACCCGTACTTGAATTTTCCTCCTTCTCTCTTGTTCCTTTCATTTGCTGCCAAGAAACCCAATCTGAGATAGTGAGCAACTCTTCCCCCACCTACAACCTGGAGCCAATGTGAAATCTGAGCAGCTTTGTTTGAGTGGTTTATCTGTCAGCCCAAGATCAGTGAGATGGGTTTCCCATAAGAAGGTCTACCTCTCAGGATGAGCCACATCTAGAATTCTGTCGTGACTTTGCCCCTCATTAATTGTGTAACCTCAAATACATGTACCTCACCCCTCAGATCCTCGGTTTTCCTATCTGTCAAAAATCTTCCTATGACCAACATTCATTGCAGCACTATAACCAAAAGGTGGAAACAATCCAAGTGTCCATCAATAGATGAATGGAGAAATAAAATATGGTATAGTCATACAATGGAGTACAGCCTTACAAAGGAATGAAATTTTGACACATGCTGCAACATGGATGGACCTTGAAAACATTATGCTTAGTGAAATCAATCAGACACAATAGGACAAATATTGTGTGATTCCACTTATATGATATCTTAGTCTGTTTGGGCTGCTATAATAAACTACCATAGACTTGGTGGCTTATAAGCAACAGACATTTATTTCTCACTGTAGGCTAGGAAGTCTAGGATCAAGGTGTCAGCTGATTTGGTGTCTGATTAGGGCCTGCTCTCTAGTTCTCATGGCACCTTCTTGCTGTTCTCACATGGCAGAAGGAACTAGCTTGTTCTCTGAGGCCGATTTTATAAGGGCTCTAATCCGAATCACAGGGGGCTCCACCCTCATGACCTAATCACTTACCAAAGGCCCTGTCTCTTAATATCATCACCTTAGGGGTTCGGATCTCAACATACGACCTTTGGGGAGATACAGCATTTAGTCCATTGCATATGAGGTACCTGAGATAGGCAAATTCAGAGACAGAAAGAAGAATGAGACTACCAGGGGCTAGGGGATAGGGGAAGGGAGAGTTATTGTTTAACAAGCACAGAGTTTATTTTTGGGGTGATGAAAAGTTTTAGCTATAGCTAGTGGTGATGGGTCCACAGCATTGTGAATATATTTAATATCACTGAAATGCATACTTACAAAAGTTAAAATAATAAGTATAATGTTTTATATATATGTATTTTAAATTTATTTATTAATATATATATTTTTTACATTCTAAGATTTTACAGAGCAGTTGGGGGATAGGGGGAAAGGGAAAAGGGGAGTGAAATAGGGTGGGAGGAGAAGGAAGGTGGGCTGTGATCAAGGCCCGTGGCACCTCTCTCATACCAGCAGGGAGACCGTTGGGGGATAGGGGGAAAGGGAAAAGGGGAGTGAAATAGGGTGGGAGGAGAAGGAAGGTGGGGTGTGATCAAGGCCCGTGGCACCTCTCTCATACCAGCAGGGAGACCGGGGGGCTTCCAGCATTGGCTTGGTAGTTGTCGCTGGGCTGGTTGCAGTTGTCAGGGGGGCATGGCTAAGACCCTTGACCCCCCACCACCCTGGCTTGGGAGCCAGGGCACTTCCTGTAGCAGCTTGGTGGTTACTGCTAGCCTGGTTGTGGATGCCAGGGGGTCATGGCTGAAGCCCTTGGCTCTCTATCACCCCAGCTCAGGAGCATGGGGCACTTTTGGTGGTGACTTGGTGGTTGTTGCTGGGCTGGCTGTGGTCATTAGTGGGGTGTGACTGAGGCCCATAGCCCTCCTCCCTTCCTGGCTTGGGAGCCCAGGGGGCTTCCAGTCATTCTAGGTTTTAAAGGTGTTCTTTGTTGGTGTTAGACCATCACTAGTTAATATCAGACTTTGTCTCTGATCTGTGGTTATTTTTTCTTTCAGTTCTGTTTGGATTATTAACTGTTCCCACCATTTAAGCTCTGAACTGGAACTAATTTATTGCCCTTTGCTTACTTTTAAATGGAGGAACTTCCTGTGGGGACCAGCACTTGAGCTCTGTGGTTGAGCTAAATTGTTGCTTTGTTGCTGATTCTCTGGGGAAGGTATTTTTGTGCAGCTCAATTTTTAATTGTTCACCTTATATGTACTTCCAGGTCTTGAGTTACAGTGCACCTGGGTTGTGTGGAAACTCTGGTCTGGGCCTGAGTCTTTTCAGCAAATTGCACCCCATGCAGTTCTATATTCCTTACTGGTCTCCACTAAGTGGTCCTGTGCTGATTGGGAGTCAGATCAGCTGTCCATGCTGTGCCCTAAGGTTCCTCTCATGGGCGCATCTCCCCCACTGCCTGCACTCCAAACACTTCCCAGGGGATGGGATATGTGCCAGTCCCTTGCGATTACTCAACTCACCTGCCCGAGTGGCTCCTTTTTTCAATTGTTTGTGGCTCCTTACTCCTATGTGGGTCCATGGGAACCCTGTTAATGGTCTTGCTGGCCTGTGGGCCACCAAGGCCCTCTTCTTCCCTGCATCCTCCAAGCTACTCCATAGGAAGAGCACAGCTGTGGCTTTTGCCAGCTCTTGCTCCATGTGCTCACTAGGGGTGGGCTTTAAATGGCTGGGGACCAAAATGGTGGGAGCAATCCTTTCTTTCTCTCATTGTGGCTTCTCCTGCCTTCATGAACTCCATAGGTCTCTCCTCTTCCCCTGAACTCTAGTGGCCCCAGCTTGGTTGATGTTGCTTTTTAATGGTTGTAAATTGGTTGATTTGTGGGAAAGAGTGATGCTGGGGACCACCTATTCCACCATCTTCACCCGAAGCCTAAATGTATATATTTTTACCATACACAATAATGGTTTTCCATGTACCACAGTCCAGCCTGCAAATGCCTTACCAAGTCCTTCTTGATCTGGGCCCTATCCCCTCTCCAGCTCATCTCTCAAGCCTACCCCCAAACCTCCATCCAACTTCAATGAGTTTCACTGGTTTCTTAAATGTGGCAGCTTATTCTTGCCTCTGGGCCTTTGTACATGCTATTTTTCTTTTCCCGCAACAAGCGTCACTCTCTTCTTTACCTGGATGGCATTTGGGTTTCTGTTTTAACATTATTTCTTCAGGGAAGCCTATCTTGACCTCCTCAGACTAGGTGTGATCTCTTATTATGAGTAGTCTCATCATGTTCTAAAAATCATGATAGATTTTATGTATTTGATGCTCACTTTGTGCCCAGTTTTAGGGGCATAAAAGTCTTGAACTTAATGTTTATTGTATTATTACCACAGACCTATGAATTTGGTCAAGTACATTTTAGAGATGAGAAAACTGAAGTATGCTATATTAGTTTCCTGTTGTTGCTGTAACAAATTGCCACAAGATTAGTGGCTTAAAAACTATATAAGTCTATTCTCTTTCAGAAGAGAAGTTGTGGAAGTCAGAAGTCAAAAATCAGAATCACTGAGTTAAAATCAAGGTGTTACCAAGGCTAGTTCCTTCTGGAGGCTCTGGAGGACAATTTGTTTCCTTGCCTTCTTCAGCTTCTACAGCTGCATTCCCTGGCTCTTGGCCCTTTCCTCCACCTGGAAAGCCAGTATAGCACAGCATCTTCAAATCTTTCTCTGCTTCCATCATCACATCATCTTCTGTCCCTCTGATCTCCTGCTTCCTCCTATTAAGGACCCTTGTCATCACATCCAGATACTACAGGATCATGTCCCCATCTTCATCTCATCTGCAAAATCCCCTCTGCCACAGAGGTAACATTCACAGGTTCCGGGGATCAGGATGTAGACATCTTGGAGGGCATTATTCAGCCAACCATATGCACAGGTGTTAAGTCCCTTTCTCAAGGCAGATTCTGAGCCAACAGTCTGTCTCCAGAGCACATTCGAGATCTCTTTTCTTTCCTGTGAGACTGCAGGCCCCATTGGGGCAGGAGCATGTCTTTTTTACTCCACATTGTATATAGTTCAGGGTCTGGCATACTGTAAACTCACTACATATTTGTTGAATGAGAAATGGATACATTAAAATGTTAAGTCTTTTAAAAAAAAAAAAAAAAAAGGGAAAGGGGATGTGTCAGGAGCAGAGTGAGTGGGGAAGGGAGTGGAAAGAGGGGAGGATGGGAAGTGCTATGGACTGAATGTGTCTCCCCAAAATGCATACGTTGAAATCCTAACCTCCAATGTGATGGTATTAGGAGGTGGGCTCATTCGTGAGGGTGGAGTCCTCATGAATGGAATTAGTGCCCTTATAAAAAGAACCCCAGAACACCAAGGTCAAGGGTTGAGATCCCTGAACCAGCCAGCCATAAAAGACCAACAAACAATAAAAAAAAAAAGGAACCGCAGAAAACTCTCTTGCCTCTTTTCTACCATGTGAGGATACAAGTAGTTGGCTATCTGCAACCCAGAAACAGGCCCTCTCCAGAGCCTGACCCTGCTGGCATCCTGATCTGAGAATTCTAGCCTCCAGAACTGAGAAATAAATTTCTGTTGTTTCTTTCTATTTTTTTTTTTTTTTTTAAAGATGACCGGTAAGGGGATCTCAACCCTTGGCTTGGTGTTGTCAGCACCACGCTCAGCCAGTGAGCGAACCGGCCATCCCTATGTAGGATCCGAACCCGTGGCCTTGGTGTTATCAGCACCGCACTCTCCCAAGTGAGCCACGGGCCAGCCTAATTTCTGTTGTTTCTAAACCACCCAGCCTATGTTGCTTTGTTCTAGCAGCCTTGATGACTGAGACAGGGAGGAAGGTGTGAGGCAGATGCAAGGCTGTGGTTAAGACCTACTTTCACCCTAGACCTGACTGTCGGCTTGTGGGTGATGGCAGTGCTCTGTGCTCACCATGCTTACTTCTTCCTATGCACACAGGAAGACTACATCTGCTAGCCTCCCCTGTAGTTAGGCTGAGGCTGGGTGACTAATCCTGGCCAAAAGGATGTGAGTGGAGATGGTGTATGCTACTTCCAGGCCTGGTCACGAAAGGCCCTTTGTGGCTCTCCAGCTCTCTCATGGGGTAAACAAGGAGACCCTGTGTTGAGATAAGATGAGGAGCAACAAGATGTAAGCAGCCTGGATCCCTGAGTCCCCACATGGAGCAGAGTTGCCCTGGAGGGACTCCAAAACCTTAATGCTTTTGGTGTGAGCAAAATATAAACCCTTATGTCTTAGGTCATAACAATTTGGGGTTTCTTTGTGCCATGTAGCCTCTCCTGCCCTGACTAATATAGTCTAACCTCCCCACTCAGCATCCACTTTATGCGTAGTTCTTATTATCCTTCATCCTTCCTCCATAGATCAAGTCGCTCTCTTTCATGACTCCCAGTCCATATAGTTTTAGGGAATATTTTTCTTCTCAATTTGCTAATGTCGTCAGGCTGTTCCCACCTTCTACCTCTGACATTGCTTGGATCCTAGACATTCCTAGGGCATATTTGGTGACCATGCACAGGAGTGCCAGAATTGGACCCCAATTCTGCCAGCTCCCAGCTGTGTGGTCTTGGGCACCCCATTTAGCCCATGTGCCTCTTGATCCCCAACTGGACAGTTGAGATAATAAAAGCACTTACTTTATAGGGTAATGATGAGCACCCAATGAGTCATTACACATAAAGTTCTTAGGACAACGGCTGGCTTTAAGCAAGTGCTTGATCCATATTATCAGGAGGATTTACAACAAAGTAGGATGCTTAGCTTCTGTGGACAGATGTTTCATTTTCAAATTTTCTTTCAGGCTCAATAACTGGGCTGCAACAGAGCAGAGGCGGGGGAATGTTTATCGATACAATAAATTCACTAGCTATAGTGTTGACTATTTTTAAAGCGAATACAGGTTACCCCCAGGGATATTTCTCTAACAGAAAGGGCAGTGAGGGCTGGAGCCCAATGATACTGGCTCTCAAGAGCTAATTTTGTGCCTCTCTTCCAACTCTGTATTGAGTGACCTCACACTGGTAGCTTGAAATTGGCAATGGCAAGAGTATTTACACCACAGACATTGGCAAATGCTACCAATCAGAACTTGTTTTTCCAGAGAGCAAGCTTAGCCCACCCACTAGAGAGAAGTGAAACTCAGATCCATCCCACAGCTTTAGTTAGCCATTTGGATGTTGGACATGAACAGATTCTTTCAGACTTGTCTTTAACCAATGTATGGTGAACACTGATGTCGAAGAACAACACTAAAGCATAAGAACTAGAACAGTACTTGGCACACAGTAGGTGCCATGAATATGTGTTAAATAAATGGCAAGTAGTTAAGAGTGTAAACTCTTAATAATAATAATAAATAATAATAATAATAATAATAATAATAATAACAACAACAACAACATTTAATGAGACATTATTATGTGTCAGGCTCTGCTCTAAGCACTTTACATCCATCATGTCATTTAAACCTCACATCTAATATATGAGACTGGGATGACTATTTTCTCCCATTTTATGGAAGGAGAAATTGGGTTGCAGACAATTTAAGTAGCTTGCTTTGGGTCACTAATGCATAAGAGGCAGAGCTGGGATGCAAATCCAGGCAGAGAGACTTTGGATCTAAACTGCTGCAAGGTTCCACTACTGATCCCTGTGTCTGCACTTACTGACCAATGACTGTAGGTAAGTTTATCACCCCTGCCCCCATGACTCAGTGGATCTGAGCAAAATGGAGGTAATAAAGGCATCTACTCCTTAGGGTTATTGCAAGGATTAAATGAGAACAGATAATAATTGCTAATTGCTATGCTTTAAATGTTTGTCCTTTCCAAAACTCCTGTTGAAATTTGTCATTGCAATAGTATTAAGAGGTGAGACTTTTCAGAGCTAATTAGGCCACGAGGGCTCCACTGTCATGGGTGGCAAGTTCAACTGTCTCTTCCCTCTTTCTTGCCCTCTGCCATGGGATGATGCAGCAAGATGGCCCTCGCCAGATGCCAGCCCCTCAGTCTTGGACTTCCCAGCCTCCAGAACTGTGAGCTGATACATTTCTGCTCATTATAAATTACCTAGCCTGTGGTATTCTGCTATATCAGCACAAAACAGATTAAGACACTAATGTTTACTGAGTGCTTTTATCTACCAGGCACTGTCGTATGTGTTTTAGGTGAATTAACTCATTGAATCTTCACAACCACTATTATCATCCCTATGTTACAGATGCAAAAACTGAGGCATAGAGAGGTTAGGTAACTTACCAAAGGTCACAAAACTCATATGCACCAGAGCAACAATCCTTCCAAGGCAGTCTACACTCTGGAATCATCCTGGCTGCCCACAATGAATGCCCAATAAATGGTAATAATTGTTAGGAAATACAGTTGTTAGAACAATTACATACAGGTCTCTCTTCTGCTGTGTGCAGAAAAAGTACTGTTTCCTTGCCTAAAATATCTCTAGGCTTTGACGCCTCTATTCTCCAAATACTCACCAAAAATGCATTTCCTAATGTCTTTAGTGCTAGCTAGAGCACTTCTCCATAAACCTGCTGAGAAAATAGAAATAAAACTAAAACATTCTCCATCACATGACTGTTACACTTGGTACTCAAAGCACCAACTGACTTGTGTAAAGTGCTATGTGAATCCGCATTGAGAAGGAAGATCACTCTTTCATTTAATAAATTTTTTATAAAGCAATTATTGGGCATAATGCACTCTTCTAGCAGTTGGAATACAGCAGGTAAACAAGACAGGGTCCCTGTCATTATGAACATTCTCTTCAATGGATGAAGCCAGCCAGACACTGTAGATCAGGTACTCCAAGACCAGCTCAAGCTCTCTTCCATAATTGCCACTTCTCTGCATAATGGCAGGAAGGACAAATATTTCCCAGCCTCCCTTCGGCTAGGGGGAGGCCAAGCTCTGGCCCATGCAGATTGCTAAGGGCATTTCTGGAAGGTGCTCACTCTTCTACTAAAAAGGAGTGAACCATCTGACACAGCAGTCACCTTATAATGTACAGGAGTCAGCATGAGGATGAATGTTATTGTGCTAAGGATGGAGGAGCAGGAATCCAGAATAACCTGAGTTCTTACCCTCAGTGTTGCACAGCTAAACCAATGTCATCAGCTGCCTATCTCTCTCTTTTTGTTTTATAAGAAAATTAAAGCCATATGTCCTCAAGCCACTGTGGTTGGTAGTGACCTGTAGCCAAACACATGTGTATCTGACATAGGGAGACATAACGAACAAGTCATCAAAGACACATAGATATACCCTTTTGGATGGCTACTGATAAAAAACAAACAAACAAACAAAAAACCCAGAAAATAAGTGTTGGAGAGGATATAGAGAAATTGGAACCCCTGTGCACTGTTGGTGGGAATGTAAAGTGCTATAGATGCTATGTAAAACAGTATGGTGGCTCCTCAAAAAATTAAAAATACAATTAACATGTGTAGAGCTAGGGCTGGGTCTGGAGCTCACAGACCCCTGTAGCCCGTTGTCCAGACCGGATCACAAACCCTTCACACAGTAACAGGAAAAAAGGTCCTTGGAGCCGTAGATGAAGAAAGAATAGTCTTTATTCAGCACACACACATCTAAGAGGTAGGCAGTCCAAAGAGAAACTCAGAACCTCAACTGCTACTGGCAAAGTCCAAAGAAAAACTGAGCTGCTGCCAGCAAAGTAAACATGCTCTATTTTTAGACATGAACTCTCTGCAGGCCATGCTGCTTCACAAACTCTGAAGAACACACAATAGCAACAAACTAAAAAGGACATTGGTGCAAATGTGCACTAACTCCACCCACACAAAACTTGTTTACAAGGAATGTGCTGCACTACCCCCAACTGGACCCTAGGCAAGGGGGCCTGACTACACTATTCTATTTTCCTCACAACATGTGATCCAGCAATTTTACTTCTGGGTATGTACCCCAAAGAACTGAAAGCAGGGTCGCAGAGAGATACTTGTACACCCATGTTCATAGCAGCATTATTCTCAATAGCTAAAAGGTGGAAGCAACCCAAGTATCCATCAATGGATGAACTGATAAATAAAATGTGGTGTCTACATACAGCAAAATATTATTTAGCCTTTAAAAGGAAGGAAATTCTGCAATATGCTACAACATGGATAAACCTTAATGACATGCTAAATGAAATAAGCCAATCACAGAAAGACAAATACTGTATGATTCTACTTCTGTGAGATGCTTAGAGTAGTCAAAATCATGGAAAGTAGAATGTCAGTTGCCAGGGGCTGGGAGAGGGGGCAATGGGGAATTATTGTTTAATGGGGATAGAGTTTTGGTTTTATAAGACGAAAAGAGTTATGGAGGTGGATGGTGGTGATGGCTGCACATTATGAATGCATTTAATACTACTGAACTGTACACTTTAAAATTATTAAGAGGATAAATTTTATGTTACATACATTTTACAACAATTGGAAAAAAAAAATCACCCACCAGTGGGTAAGGGCAAAAAAAAAAAAAAAAAGACTCAAGACCATTTCATTACACTGAAGGACATAATCTGAGTAATGTTATAGAGTCACTGAGTCAGAGTGTCCCACGCCCAAGATCAGATTTGGCTAGGAAACAGTGGGAGGGGTAGGAAAAGTTATAGGCCACTGGAGGTAGGCTTGATGATGTGGATGGCTCCTTCTGTCCAGACCAGCCTTGTGGGCAAGACCCCCTTCTTCCTACCTCATTCTCCTCCCCTGAAAATGGCTCCTCCATTCACCTGGTTGCTGAAGCTGGGACCTTAGATGTTGTCTCTGATTCTTCCTTTTCCCTTACTCTCCACATCCAATCCAGCTTTAATTCTTCTCTGTTCCAGCTCCAGGTTTCAAGAATCCATCCACTTCACTCCATATCCACTGCCAGCACCCAACCCCAAGCTGCCACACCATCTCTCACCAGGAACATTAGCTCCTCAACTGCTCCCCAGCTTCCAAACTTACATGCTCACCACTCCTCCATGCTCGCCGAGACAGTGAGAGTTCTTTTACAATATAAATTGAATCATGTCACTGCTTTAATTAAACACTCTCACTGACTTCCCATTGCACTTGGAACACAAGCTAAACTTCTTCTGTGTCCTCCAAGGTCCTATGTGATCTGAGTCCTGCCTACATCTCCAGCTCCATCTCCTATACCCTCACTCAAGAGGCTCCAACCTCATTGGTCTCGCCGTTTCTACACTAAGACAAGCAGGGTCCTGCCTCAGGGTCTGTTTGCCATTCCCTCGGCCCACAGTGTTTTTCCCTCAGATAGCTGCATGGCTTACTTTTCATCAGGTCTCTGCTCAAATGTCACCTGCTCAGAGAGGCTCTGACCAGCAACTCAAAATAATACTGTGATCACTCTCTATCCTCTTACCATGATTTGTTTTTTACCATAGCACTTACCATGTTCCGACATCACACTATATATTTATTCGCATGTTTGTTCATTCATCATCTCCTTCTCTGGAGTGTAAGCTCCATTAGGGAATGGGCACTGTCTGTTCTGCTCATGCATAAATTCCTGCATTTAGAATAGCATCAGGCTCATACTGTGTCTCAAAATTATTTGTTGAATAAATGAATATTTAAGTAAACTTGAGTTCCCATCACATGCTGGGCACTTAGCTGAGTGTTTTATTTGTGGATTTCATGCAACTCTCATGTCCACACTTTGAGGTAAGTACTCTCCTGATGAGAAAACTGAGGCTCAGATAATGTAAATGACTTGCCCACGCTGACATGATTGGTCCCATGTAGGCATGCCTTCAGACCCCTGAGTGCTGAGAAGATTATGATGCCACAAGTAAAAGTGATACCAATGTGTAAGTTAACCAAGTTCTGATTTACTCAGTATGACTTTTTTGTTTTTGGCTTTTGATGGAGATGTTTCTTTTTTTAAATCAGTTGGCCCTCTATATCCATGGGTTCTGCATCTGTGGATTCATCCAATCATGGATCAAAAATATTAGGGAAAAAAAATCACTAAAAAATAACGATACAACAATAAAAATAATATAAATTAAAAAAGCAATATAGCATAACAACTATTTATATAGCATTTACATTGTATTAGGTATTATAAAGTAACCTAGAGATGATTTAAAGTATACAGGAGGAATTTCATAGGTTATATGCAAATACTACATCATTTTATACAAGGAACTTGAGAATCCATGGATTTTGGTACCTGTGGAGGGTCCTGGAGCCAGTCCCCCACAGATACCAAGGGGCAACTGTATCCTAGTCTTTGAAAAAAAAAGTGCATGTCTCTTGCCTTGCTGGTGCCCAAAACACATCCTGAATCTACTTACTGGAACATGCAGCCCTGGATTTTAGCTGCTGTAACAAACTGCCTCAGGAATCTTCCACATTAAGGAGGCCCTTGAGAGAAAATTAAGACTCAGAAGGAGGAACATACCATTCCTCCTTCTGGAAGAACTCAAGGCCTTTTCTTTTCTTCCAGAAATTTAGGCGCTGGGCAGAGCTAGACCCCCAAACTCCTCCCTCCTCCCCACATCCCACCCCCATTTAATACTGTCTGACCCCAGTACTGACCTCTCAGGCAGGTCAGGTCTCTCTCAGGCTCAGATCTGACCAGTCTTCCTTCTCAAATTTGCTTCCAAAGTGGGTGGTGGGGATGTAGGCCCTTAGTGCAGGGTAGCTGGCATGGTGAGGGGTGAACTCAAACCAAGTCTCTGGGGAGGCAATACAAGGGTGAGTTCCCAGCATAGAATCTGACATGTTGCAGGTGCTCAGAAAAACAAGACAAAACAAAACTATTGAATGGGGAATTACAACCAAGATGCTAGAATGTGAGAGATGGACTGTGTGGTCCCAGAAGAAATTTGGGGTTCTCATCCCCAGACCTTTGAGAGTCTTTATTCTTTCAGTGGCATTTCTTTACTTCCACAGCTGCCTGTTTCCAATATTTCCCAAAACTTGAACCCTCACCTCCGTCTTTCTCCTCCAGTTCATCAGAGCTGCAACTCCACAGAATCTGGGAGTGCAGGGAAAAAGTGTAACCATACTAAAACATAGAGTTTTATCTGTGGGTATGAACTTAATGTATAGTTCTAATATGAGTCACTAGAATATATTTCAGGGAAGGAAATCACATGATCAAATTTTCATCCTGAAAACTTCCATCAGGAAGGATAGAAGGAGGTGATGGCTTGGGACAGGGAGGCCAGTGAGGAACTAATTACAGGAGTCCTCCAAGGAGACTGATCCAGGGGTGATGAAGAAGAGGACAATGGATTAAGAGGGCTTATGGAAAGGAGTGAGTCAGCTCTATCCACTCTGATGGGAAAATAGCACAAGGATCCGTACTGGGAAGAGAAAGATGAAAACATTCATGCTGGGGACTTCTGAGCTCTGAGATGCCAGATATCCAAGCACCGGGAACATTGCCTGATGCATAGTGAGAAACCAGGACATGTCTGTTGAATAAACGAACTCATTTTATGTTTAGGAAACTGGGTCAGGAAGTCTGCATCTTAGGAGAGAGATGGGGGCTCAAAAGAGAAATTGGGAAGTTAGGAAAGACACCAGTATTTGGGTGGTAATTGGAATCATGGAGGAAGGTGACATGTAAAAAGTAAGAGAGCCCCCATCCCTCAAACACCCCTTACTACAACTTCTTATATACATGCAAAACAAGTCTGGTTCCTTCTGGGATTTCCCTTTATTCTTCTCTAAGCTGAGCATCCTGTTCCCTGCACTCGCTCCTCTATGACGCTTCACTCCTCCTGGGCTCCCCAAAGTTCCCTTTGGGGTCAGGGAAACATCCTCACATTTACTCGGTGCTGTTCAACCCCTTACTACCTCCCCCGCCCTCCAAGTTTTTGCTTACTCTGGGCTTTTTCTTCTGCCAAGCAGTTTTTGGAGGTCATTGTTGATGGCCACAAATACTGGGCAGGGCAGTGTCCCTTCCACATGCTTCTTCATGCTGGACAAACAGGAGTCCTGCAGCTTTGGGGAGAAGGTACCCAGATTAAGTGTGGTGGGGGCACATGTGTGCTATTTTGCTTCCCGACTCTGGGTGGGACCTTTGCATGTGGTCCAGTACTTTCTGGAATTTCCTTTCTTTTCTTTCCTACTCATCTTTGAAGAGCAATTTCAACAACTGGCTCAGTAGCACATTCTAGGTGGTCAGTGAATGGTTTTAAAATGGACATCTTTTCTATGTCCCTTTTCTCGATCCTCCTGGGAAGTGTTAACCACAGCCTTACCTGTGCATACCTTAATCCTCCCCCTGTACTGTGGCAAGGTGATTTTTGGTATGGTTAAGAGCATAGACTCTGGGGCTGGCCCGTGGCTCACTTGGGAGAGTGCGGTGCTGATAACACCAAGTCCATGGGTTCAGATCCTATATAGGGATGGCCAGTTAGCTCACTTGGGAGAGCGTGGTGTTGACAACAAAGTCAAGGGTTAGGATCCCCTTACTGGTCATCTTTATAAGGCAAAAAAAAAAAAAAAAAAAAAAGAGCAGAGACTCTGGAGACTGACTGTCCTATTTCGTCTTTCATATCCACCAGTTACTAGCTGGGTGAATTTGGGAAATTTCTGTCATCTCTTCTTTCCTTGGCTTCCTTCTCTATATAATGGGGACTATTATGTGATATTTTTTTCCCTCTATTTTACAGCTAAGGAAAATGAACCCCAGAAAAGTAAAGGGACTCACCTAAGGTCACCCAGCTAAAAATGGTAGTGCTGTGAATTAAAACAAAAATTTCTGACTGCAAAGCCTGGGTTTTTAACTATTTAACAAGGCATAGGCGGACAGGGCTGACACAAGCCACTGCTGTCTTAGAGCTACCCACACGTGTCCTCATGGGGTTCAAGCAGAATTTATTTCTAGGAAATGAAAGCGTACAGTTGGTTGGAGACTCCCTACCTGGAAACCTTGGGAACATTAGTGTAGCAGGAGTGTAACTGGGTGGAGGGAGGGAGTTACCCAGAGAATGCTGAAGGCCTCGTATATGTTGCATGAACCTGTGTGAGCAACAGCCAACAACAGAAGATGAATGACAGGAGCTTGTGCCTACAACTTCTAAAACACATGCAATGGGTTAGGAATACTGCATCTCTTACATCTTATTTTTATTTATTTATTTTTGGCAGCTAGCTTGTATGGGTGCCTCTTACATTTTAAAGGACACAATACCATATTGTTAACTATAGGTACAGTGTTGCACAGCAGGTCTCTAGAACCTATTCATCCTGCATAATTGAAACTTTATACCCACTGGGCAACCATTCCCCATTTCCTCCACTCTACAAGCCCTGACAACCGCCATTCTATTCTCTGCTTCTGTGAGCTCTACTGTTTTAAATACCTTATAGAAGTAGAATTCTGCAGCATTTATCCTTCTGTGACTGGCTTATTTCACGCAGCATACTTTAACAGATGTTAAGATATTTCAGTACACACACACACACACACACACACACACACAAACACACCAAAACACAAGGACAATTTTGGAGGTGATAGATTTATTTAGTACCTTGATTGTGGTGATGGTATTATGGGTGTATGCATATGTCCAAACTCATCAATATGTATACATTAAATATGTATACATGTTCAATTTTGTGTATATCAATTATATCTCAATGAATCTTAAAAAAAACTAATTACTAATATTAAAAAGAGAGAGAGAGAGAGACTATTCCCCCTCCATGCTCATGTTGACTGCAGGTACCTGGTTCCCTCTGTCATTGCTAAACAACACCTGTCTCCCAAGCTACATACTCTGGCAGAAATCCTACTACAATCACTAGTCATTTCAGTTTCCTTCTCTCCCCTTATCACTGTCCCATAGTTCAGGCTTTTTATGTAACTCTGCTCCAATTTCCAGGAATGAGGCAATTGTTCAAGCCAATTCAATGGTTAAAAATAGAAGAATTTCATTGGACGGAAAACCTATTTTGGCCTTCCACCCTATGATCATCCTAATCCTCCTTCTCTGAGAATTGCACCCCATGCTGGGGTCCCCATGGCCACCACAGACATTTGGACCATGGGTGTCATCTGCCCAGAACTGAGCTGACCAGGTGATATCTGAAGGCAGTTGGGGCTGGATTGCAGGGTCAGTTGGTGTTGGAGAGTTGGAGACGTGGTGTTGAAAAGACAGCATGCATTTGGTGTCAGGAAACATCCCTTACCCTCCCATACTGAAACATGACACTTACCAAGTAGAGCCAGAGACCCCTGTGAAGTACATGAATATCCAACAGGTCCTGTTCTGTCATCTCACTCAGGACACCGAGACAGGCAATGTGGGTCTGCAGCTTCCCACTGCCTGAGCCCAGCACAGCAATGACTGGAGCCTGGGCACTGGGGAGAGGATCAATTAGAGGTTCAGAGCCTGGGGATGGGCTTAGGAACAAGAAGGGTGTCTATGCTCTCCCTTGGGCAGGGGCAATGTCTGTCCCATGTCACCATTCTGGGGGTGTAAACCCGTATCCTTTCATTTCCTCTCTTTGCTCCAGCTTGCCCAGCCTGAGACAGGCCCCAGACGCCAGGTTTGTGTGTGTGTGTGGGGGGGCAATCCTGGAATCCCGGGACCATCCTCCTGTCTTAACCTCATCGGCCTCGATGCTTAATTTTTTCAGAGCCTTTAACACCTGGAGGCTGTGATTCTCCATAGCCACCTTCTCTTCTTTCTGAAGCCCAGGAATCATGAAAATTTTAGAGTTTCCCAGGAGAAAACAAAAACAAAACAACAAACTCCACAAAATTAGTGGTGAGAGAAAAAGGATAAAACACAGAATTTGATCTAGTGCTGTGCTGTCCAAGAATGTAGCCAATGGTCACATGTGGCTATAGAGCAAACGTGGTGATGAGTTTAAATTGACATGTGATGTGAGTAGAAAATACATACCAGTTGTTAAAAACTTAATACAAAATAGAGTGTAAAATATATCAGTAATAATTTTCATATCAATGACTTGATGAAATTGTAATATTTTGGATATAGTAAATATAAATACAGTACACAACTAAAATTAATGGCTTAGAACATGTGGAGAAAGGCAAAAAAAAAAAGAAAAAAAGAAAAAAAATCAAAATTAATGGCATGGTGCAGCCACAGTGGAAGACAGTTTGGTGGTTCCTCAAAAAGTTAAACACAGAATTACTGTAGGACCTAGCAATTCCTCTCCTAGGTATATAGTCAAAAGAACTGAAAACAGGTGTCCAAACAAATACTTGTACACAAATATTCATAGAGGTGCTATTAGTAATAGCTAAAAGGCAGAAACAACCTAAATGTCCACCCAATGATGAACAGATAAACAAAACATGTATATCCATACAATGGAATATTATTCAGCCATAAGAAGGAATGAAGTACCGACACATGCTACAACATGGATGAACCTTGAAAATGTTATGCTAAGTGAAAGAGGCCAGACACAAAAGGCCATGTATATTATTCTGCTTATATAAAATGCCCAGAATAGGCAAATTCATAGAGACAGAAAGCAGGTTAGTGGTTGCCAGGGCCTGGGGAGAGGAAGAAATGGGAATGACTGCTTAACGGATATGGAGTTTCCTTTTGGGGTGATGAAAATGTTCTGGAAATAGACAAGTGATGGTTGCACAACATTGTGAATGTACTAAATGCCACAGAATTGTCCACTTTAAAATGGCTAAAATGGTAAACGTTATGTGTATTTTACCACAATAAAAAAATTGAGTAAGCTGGCTGATTAGCTCAGTCGGTTAGTGTGTGGTGTTGATAACATCAGTGTCCAGGGTTTGATCCCTATACTGGCCAGCATAAAGAAAAAAAAAAGAAAAAAAAGAAAAAGAAAAAAAATTAAGCACATAAAAAATTAATTGCACCTGTTTCTTTTTACTTTAAAAAATTTGGCTAGAAAATTTTAAATTATGTGTGTGGCTCACCTTCTATTTCTATAAGACGGTGATTTGGAGGGCTGCTCACAGTTCATCTTGCTGAACTTCTTCAATTTATTTTATTTTAAATATGTGCCATTCATGCTACACACACATCTTCCATTTGGGGGCAGGCTGAACAAGTCCTGAGCATGATTTGGGTTTTAGTTGTGACTTCTAGCGGTGGAAACAATTCTGGACATCTTGACCCATCCAGGCAGTAATACTCAGGAGTTTTGTGAGGTCAGGGAACCACTGGCCTCCTGGAGCCTGTCCCTAACCTGTTGAATTGTCATCAGTTACACTGAGGCACTTCAAGCACACTCATGTATCTGGCTCATTTAAATCTGTCATCTCCAAAGAGGGCACTGAATTCAAGATACCAAGAAGCTCAATTAAGGTTACTCAGTAAGTGGTGAAGTGGAGAGTCATACTCAGAGACAAGCTGAAAATTTTTAAATAATTGTAGATATTTATGTGTCTGGGCAGGAAAGTAGCAAACATCTTCTCAACTAACACACTTTTCTTCTTCAGGAGGTTCAAAGTACATGTTACATCTGTAGCTTAAAGGCCCTGCAGCTGAGAAGTCCGTTTTATTTGTCCATGTGCAATAGGTACTGTGGAATTTCTTCTCAATCCACAATGGCCTAGTTGATCATCCCTCTCCTCAGGTGGGACACTTTGCCCTCAAGCATGTCCAACTCTTTACATCTATTGCCAGTATGTCTCTCAGGCGAAAAGAGTTATCATGACTATTACTTCTTGACACTTACTAGTATTCTATTAGACAAATGCTCTGCTGCACCACAATGGTCACCTCATAGAGGACTTACCTTTCCATAGAGTTATCATGACTATTACTTCTTGACACTTACTAGTATTCTATTAGACAAATGCTCTGCTTCACCACAATGGTCACCTCATAGAGGACTTACCTTTCCACGGTCCACTGTGGTCGGGAAATTCTTAGCCTCTCTGCCAAAGAAATGGTTCTTGCCAGTCCTGCACCCACCGTTGTACTTAACGAAGACAGTGGAAAGAATTGAGACCCTGTTATGGGATGAACTGTGTTCCCCTTCCCCCAAACCTCAGAATGTGACTGTACTTGAAGATATTAGAGGTAAATTAAAATAAGGTTCTGAGGGCAGGCCCTAATCCAATATGATTGGTGTCTTTATAAAAAGAGATTAGGACACAGGCATGCACAGAGGAGAGACCATGTGAGGACACAGGGAGAAGACTGGCCATCTACAAGCCAAGAAGAGGGGCCTCAGGAGAAACCAACCCTGCAGACACCCTGACCTCGGGCTTCCACCCTCCAGAAGTGTGAGAAAATAAATTTCTGTTGTTGAAACTACCCAGTCTGTGGTACTCTGTTATAGTGGCCCAGCAGGTTAATACAACCTTCCCCATGCCAAAGGCTTGCCTGAGTCTGGGTCTGGGGCCCAGGCGCAGCAGGTGCCAGGTCTGGGGCGCCTGTGTAGTGGAGCAGGGGTTTGGGGTGGGGTTGTGGTAGCTCCAGCTCCCTGGGGGCACAGTGGTGTGGGGTCTTGGTAGCTCTGTCAGCTGGGGTCCCCATGGGTGAAGACTGCAGGGGTCCTGGGGGCATAGCTGCTGAGGTCCTCCTGCTCTCCTTTTCTGCCATGGGGGGTTTGGGGCGCATCTCTGTGGGAGGGGATTACTCCTGGCCCTGAGCCGTGCCAATCTGGGGAATGGGGTGATACAAGTAAAATGCTTCCTCCACTTTTCTCTGTGGTCTTTTGGGTATTTGGGCCCCACTGGGCTGCTGCAGCTTCTTTGTTGTACTTTGGAGCTTGCCCAGAGCTGTTTCCATCATGGATAGTTACCACATGGAGGGCTGTGACCACCTAGGCCGCCACCTTGCTCAGGTCACCCTTTAATGATAGGCTCTTGAGGCCTGTATTCAGCAGGAGAATATTGTCATAAGTATATTCAAGATAAATATTCCTTAAAACAGACAAATTAATTCTTCTTATGCAATGGATTACCTAATAAACATTGTATATCTCATTCGAGTACCAGAAAAAAAAGGGAGTCTCACACCAGGGACCACACACGTGAAAGTCAGCCAATCAGCAACAGCCACACTCCAGTGATCACATTTTTGCGGCTAAACTCAATCAATTCCTGAACATTCCTGCATCTGACCATCCACCAATCCCTAATTTCCATGCTTTCCAAATCCAAATGAGATCATCTCTCTGCTTCACTCAAAGACTTGTAATAACAGCATTCCCTTGCTAAGCAGGCAACTTAGCTTCTTGTTTCAGATACTGATGGTGGCCTCTTCCTTCAACACACACTTGGTCTTCTAAAACTGAAGATAATGCTCCTTCTGCCTTCAAATAGCTCACATTCTGGTGGAGAAAAGAGACATCCTAAAACATAAAGACTCTCCCCTGACTCTCTGGCATGAGACCATCTTGCTAGGGAGAAAGTGAGCAAGGGAAGGAACACCATCCCTCTCTTACTTTTCAGTAACTGGATGCTACTGGCAGCAATGTGCGCTGTTGCCTTGATTTGCCAAAATGGCAGGGTACTTGTCAGGCAGAAATCTCAGATTCTTCTGCCACTTCCTGTGCAGGTTGTGAGTCAGGTAATTGAAAGAAGATACTGGCAGCTTTATGCAAGGTAGACATACTTTATTCTCCAGATGTGAGCTTCACAGACATGCTTTATTCTCAGACATGAGCTCTGGCCCTACTCCACTGACCATGCTCTGTACCCTCTGTGCTCTGCCGACCAGCAGTTCAGAGCAGTTACCTTTATACTCTTAGTACACATAGCGGTCATAAGTCAAGCACTACATAATTACAACAATCATGCTGAATCAGTAAATGGGCACACACGCACATTTACACTACTTTTATAACTTGTTTCTAGTGAATGTGCTGAATCTTGCCCATTTGTGACAAATGTGAGACAAGAAATCCTGACTAAACTTTCTCTACTTTCCTTACAGTATTTTTATAGCCAAACTGATGAGCAGTGTGCCCATGACAGCTATGCCACTTCCTGGCAAGTATAGATAAGGGCACTCGTAACTCCAGATAAGAAAATGGCATTTGAAAGAAGAGACATTCATTTTAAGCTGAGCATGGAGTACCCTACTTGTATCATAGTAGTTAAGAGCAAAGTCTTTGGAGCTTGAGAGCCCTGATCAAATCTCAGTCCATCACCTTCCAACTGAGATTTGTAGCGAGCAACTGAATCCTCTGAGGTATCTCCTTATCTGAAAAATGGAGATAATAACTGTACTAACATGATAGATTTGGGGGAGGATTTAAGTGAGGCAATGCATGAAACACATAGGGTCAAGTCTAGCTCATTTTGTGTCCACTAAAAAAACCTGTAAGCTCCATTCACAGTGAAATTGTTGTTGGGAAGTGACTTTCTAGCATGGTACTACATTTCCCAGCAATCTTTGCAGCTAGGTATGGTCATGTGACCAAGTTGTATGGTCATGTGACTGACTTCTAGTCATTGCAATGAAGTTTCCAATGCTGCTTCCAACTGTGGCTCCTACAGAAGTCCCATGCTGCCCTCCTACATACTCTTCCCAGGGCCCAGAACTAAGCACCATCCCACCTTCAAAGGTTTTGACAATTTTTAGAACGGGATCTCCCCAGGGGGAAGACAGTCTTCACTGCTTCCCTAACTCCTGGCTCATCTCTTCAGTGTCCACATATTCCAGCCATCAGCATGAACTTTTCATTCCCAGACCTAACTGTGTCAGTTCTCTGCCTGCAGGATAAGGTTCCATATCCTCACAGGAGCACACAAAGCTCTCCACAGTACAGTTAGTCGCTATGGATGCAAAGTTTGGAGCAGACTGTCTGACCAAATCCTGGCCTGCCATTTCCTAGATAGTGAACCTAGGGAAAGTAACTTACATCCTTGTGTCACCAGTTAAATGGGGATAATAAAAGTACCTACTTTGTGAGCCCTCCATGAGGGTCATTAGTGAGTGAGTACATCCTGACCCAGCTCTCACAGAGGGACATGGTCACCATGGCTTCTCTGGGAGGTGTGTTCACGGGGGCTACACAGAACCAGACAGACACGTGGGGATGCCCAGACATAAAATATTTCCTTGAACTTGAAACATGAATGTACATTAATTTGGCAGTCCTTTATGGTACAGCCATATGAGCCAGAAACTTTTAGCTATGAGAAACAAAACTTTTTTTTTTTTTAATAAAGATGACCAGTAAGGGGATCTCAACGCTTGGCTTGGTGTTGTCAGCACCACGCTCAGCTAGTGGGCCAACCGGCCATCCCTATATAGGATCCGAACCCGCGGCCTTGGTGTTATCAGCCCCGCACTCTCCTGAGAGAGCCATGGGCTGGCCCTGAGAAACAAAACATCTTTTTTTTTCCTTTTTTTTGTCTTTTTTCGTGACTGGTACCGGGATCGCAACCCTCAATGTCGCGCCCGCACTGCGCTCAACCAGTGAGCGGACCGGTCTCTATATGGGATCCGAACCCTCGGCCGGAGCGCCACCGGGCTCTCAAGCGCCGCCCTCTACCGAGTGCACCACCAGGCTGGCCCGAAACAAAACATTTTTTTTTTCCTTTTTTTTGTCTTTTTTCGTGACTGGTACCGGGATCGCAACCCTCAATGTCGCGCCCGCACTGCGCTCAACCAGTGAGCGGACCGGTCTCTATATGGGATCCGAACCCTCGGCAGGAGCGCCACCGCGCTCTCAAGCGCCGCACTCTACCGAGTGCACCACCAGGCTGGCCCGAAACAAAACATTTTTACACTGGCATAAATCACACCTGGGATTTATTCTGCTTCCCCCACCCCCAACCCCACAGAACAAAAAGCCACATTTAGGCAGCTGCTGCCCTTGGTTCACCAGCTAAGGGTTGTCAGGCTAGTTTCTTTTTTACTTTCCTTTTCCTCATGATCACAAGGTAGTGGTCCCAGCTCCAACCATCACATCTATAGTCAAGGCAAGAAGAAGGGAAGGGCTTTCTGAACATGAAAGATAAGTTTTCCCAGTTAACTCCTAGGAGACTCTGTGCTTATGTCCTTTGGGTCTGACCATACGGGGCCACAAGGGCACTGCTAACTGCAAGAATGTGAAAGTAAATATTGTATTCCTTGGCTGTGACAGAGACAGAAATACAGAGAGAGACAGACAAAAACAAAGAAACAATGCACAAGAGACAACTTGTGCAAGAGACAATGACAGACACAGGGGAAGAGAAAGCGACAGAGCGGCAGAGACCTACTGTCTGAATTGGAGACAGCAAAGTGAGGCTGGTACGGATTAGATGACAGGGACAAAGGCCTTGGCAGATAGAGAGACAAAGGGAGTGGGGAGAAGACAGGCAAGAGACAAAGGTAGAGGAACCAGACAGAGACAGAAGGGCAGATATTAAAGACAGAAACAAAGAGCAGAGGGTGGGTGGTGAACCTTCCCTAGGAACCTGTTTTCTTTCCTTGCAGGGGCATCAGGACATCCCGACACATTTCCATGTCTAGAAGCTCATGTCCCATGCCCCACCTGAAGGTGAGATGCCTCCTGCTAGAAGAAGACCCTAGCCTGGGCCCCCCACCCTGAGCAGGTCTGGTGGGCATCCCAGTCATCCTACTTGTCTGCTCTATTTGCCTGTGGTTTTCCTCTAACACATCATCCTGTATGTGGTGAGCTTAATAATAACAGCCTCCAAAGATGTCCAGGTCCTGGTCCCTGGAACCTGTGAATGTGACCTTATGTGGCTAAAGGATTTTGGGATTAAGGATCCTGAGATGACGAGAGTATCCTAGATTATCCAAGTGGGCTCTTAATATAGTCACCAGGGTCTCTGTAAGAGGGAGGCAGAGATTTTGATGGAGAGAAGGTGATACAATCACAGTAGAGAGATTTACAGATGTGATGCAGCTGGCTTTCAAGATGAATGGGCCATAAGCCAAGGACATCAGGTGGCCTCTAGAAGCTGGAAAAGGCAGAGAAACAGATTCTCTCCTGGAGCCTCCAGAAGGAACCAGCCCTGCCGTCACCTTGACATTAGCCCTGTAAAACTGATTTTAGACTTCTGACCACCAGAACTATAAGAGAATACAGTTGTGTGGTTTTATGTCACTGTGTGTCTTCTGAAATAGGTTAGGTTACCCTCTATGAGGGTAGGATCCAGGTTGGCCTTACTCACCAGTATGCCCAGCACCCTGCTCACAACTGGCATGCAGGGGGCTCACAGTCGACGTATCTATTCAGTATTGATTCTTGATTGGTAGGGGTCTCCCTGGTAGTCAAGAACTCTGGTTCTAAAGACAACCTGAGTTCAAGTCCTGGATCCTCATTTAACCTCTCTTCCTCTCTGCTCCTTATCCATAAAATGGGGATAATACCCACCTTTTTTCCCCCTCATCCCTTCTCCCTGCAATTCCTCCTTAGCTGAACATTCCCTTCCCGTCCCTCTCCCACACCTCATCATCCTAAACCCCTCTTGGATCAGTCAGGGTAGGCCCACCACTGTAACAAACAACCCCAAGATTCCAGTGACTTAACAAAATGATTTATTTCTCATTCAACATATAGTCTAACGAGGGTTGGCAGGCAAGGAGTGGGGGAGGAAGGACACTCTGCTCCATGTAGTCATTCAGGGACCCTGGCTCCTCCCATTGTGTCTCTCCCACCCACAGAGCCCTTGTCCTTTCCATTTTCTGTGCATGGGTAAGAGAGCAAGCAAGCATGGAGGGGAACACAGGGCATTGTTGGAGGGTGAGGGTCATCAAACACATTAATTGGCTGGAAATCAGCAGTGCAGCTCCACATAACTGCAAGGGAGTCTGGAAAACTTGGCATAGCCCTGTTCCGGGGATGGGGGTGGAGAGGAAACTGCATGGTGCACACAGAGCAGTCCTGCCACAGCTCCCTCGTATCTGGTCTGGCCTCCCATCTGCCTCCCTCCTCTGACCTCCCCAAAACCCTGAGGTCAACACACCCCCATTTGACCAGCCCCAGGCTCCTTCTCCCCAGCCTGACAGAGCTGAGCATCTCCGTGCCCCTAGCCTCACAACACTACTCTCCTACTTTTCCTTTGTCTCATCTTTCATCATGTGCCTTTGGCAAATCACCCACTGCCTGCTCCCCTGGGCATGGGAACCAACAACTGTCTCTATGAATTAGGTAAGAAGTTTTCTTGCTCTGGGTCCCATCAGCATATCCAACAAGAGTTCCCCACTTCCTTCTCTACCTCTCTTCTTTATCACCACCACCACCACCACCATCACAGCTACGAATATCTAGGTGTCAGTAAACTCTCAATCAGTGGATCTCAAACACCAGCACATTTCAGAATCACCTGGTGTTATTAGTCTGTTTTTGTTGCTTATAACAAAATATCTGGAACTAGGTGATTTGTAAGATGAAATTTACTGTTAGTTTCAGAGACTGAGAATTACAAAGTCCAGGGAACAAATCTGGTGAGAGCCTTGTCCTGGTGGTGACTACAGCAACTCAGAGTATCATATGGTGAATATGGCAGAGCAGAGAGAGAGACTGTCACATAGCTCTCCTTTCAAAACCCTCAGAACCAAACTGAGAATTACAAAGTCCAGGGAACAAATCTGGTGAGAGCCTTGTCCTGGTGGTGACTACAGCCACTCAGAGTATCATATGGTGAATATGGCAGAGCAGTGAGAGAGACTGTCACATAGCTCTCCTTTCAAAACCCTCAGAACCAAACCATGACCAACATTATTAATCTATTCACCAGGCATGGTTCTCAGAATCTAATCACCTCTGCAAGGCCTTTCAAATACCATAATATGACTTCCCACCCTCAACAGTTACAACGGGGATTAAGCATCAATGACTTAAAACTTGGAAGACAATTCAATCCATATCACCTGGAGGGTCTGTCAAAGCACAGATTCCCGGGCCCCACCCTGAAAGGTTTTGGGGCAGTAGGTTTTAGGTGGGGCCATGAGTTTGCATTCCTAACAAGATCCCAGGTGGTGGTGATTCAGCTGCTGGTTTGAGAACCTTTGCTCCCAACACTTTACATGCATTACATTTTTTAAACCTTGAACCAACCCCATTTAGGATGCCACAACTACAGGTAACAGAAGACCCAAATGAGAGCTGCTTCACCATCAAGGGACCTCACTGTATCCCACAATGGGAATCTGGCAGTAGACCTGGGCTCTGCTCTGCTTGTCCACCCAACTCCTGGTTCTTCCCTCCTTTGCATGTGGCCAGAGGGCATCTGAGGTCCAAAGGAAGCTGCCAGGGCTGTTCTTTCTGTGACAATCTCAGAAAAATGGAAGCTTTTCCAGAAGCTTCCTCCCCCAGTCCCAACAGACTTCCTGTTGCATTGGCCGAAGTTCCATTGCATGTCCATGTCTAACCCAGTCTGTGGCATGCTGCACAGGGCCACCATTACTGGCTTGGCCTAATCGTACCCACAGTGTGCATAGGGGCTCCTTCCTCTGAAGCTCATGGTGAGGAGAAGTCAGCACTCAGGGAGGACTTCAGAAGGAAGAGGGGTACAGGGATGTTGGGGGTGACTAACAGTGATGCCTGGGTTTCACTTCTTAATGACAATGGAGACTGACATTCAGCCATGACTTACAGAGCACCTACTTCATGCCAGGTATTGTGGTAGGGGCTCGGGAAATAACAATGAACAAAACAGGTATAGCCACTGCCTGCCCTCATGGGGTACTGTCTGGAACACTGTGCTGAAGATTCTGAAGCCATGCCTGGTCACTAGTCGGTAGGTGGAAGAGCTGGGAGTCACACAAGTCACTGTACTTATGTCTCCCAAGAGGATGGGAGTCTTACTGGAATGGTGTAGCTGGAACACTGTGCTGAAGATTCTGAAGCCATGCCTGGTCACTAGTCGGTAGGTGGAAGAGCTGGGAGTCACACAAGTCACTGTACTTATGTCTCCCAAGAGGATGGGAGTCTTACTGGAATGGCCCAGAGCCAGACTGCCAGGTCAGAGCCCTCGTGGTGGGGCTCTGGGTAAGACACTTAACTCTTCTGTGCTCCCCTGTCCACATCTGTGAAACAGGGCTCATTACAATGCCTACTTGTAGGATGACTGGGATGTTAAACAAGTTAAAATATATATAAAGATTCTACACTGTTACTGTCCAATACAATAGCCCTTAGCCATGTGTGGCTATTTAAATTAAAATTCTTCTAAAAGAAATATTCCAGCTTTCAATTGCACTGACCACACATCAAATGCTCAATGGCTGTAGTGGCCTGGGGCTATCGCACTGCACGGAGGAGATACAAAACGCTTGTATCATGCAGAAAGTTCTATTGAAATGTGCGGGTTTTCACAGTTCCTGGCACACTGTTACATGCTACACAAATGTGAGCTATTAAAACTATGCCCCCAGAGCCCAGCATGAACCTTGTCAGAGTACATGTGTGATAATTATTTATTGAGAGAAATGACCAAATGACTCCTAGATCCCAGTGTAAACAACCCCCTCACACATACTCATATTCAAATGTGACTCAAAAACCATGCAGACATCAATACCAGATTTGCTTAGAAATAGAGGCAATATCCCTGGGTTCCCTCCACCTCTGCCACCCTTTGTCCCAGGCCCCTAGGAGGGCAGGAGCTTAGTAGAAATCTTCAAGGTCAGAGTCTAAACCTGTGCCTTGTTGGTTCTGAATCTGACTTTGCTTCCGGTACAGATAGGCCACCTGAGGAGAGAGAGTGGGAGGGGGTTCGTCAGAAGCTCCGTAGCTGCTACCACTTCCACAATGTTCCAGGCCAGAGTCCACCTTTCTGAGAAGCTGGTCCGGCCAAGCAAGCCCACTCCTGGGTGACGTAGCCCTCTTCCCAGTGCCTCACCTGGGCACTGGTGGTGGCCTCCTCTGGCTTCTTGTCTTCCCGGACGCGAATAAACCGAGGGAAACGAAGGGAGATCCCCTTTTCACTATCCACCTGGGAAGGAGGGGTGATAATGAAAACCTTCCTGCAGTCTAACTGGCAGTCCATGGCCGTAGCAATTCCTTATGCATAGTCTCCTCCTTCCTCCTTCACATTGGCTTCAGTCTCCTGATTCATACAATGAGGCTGAGCAATGGGTTGTTGTAAGGATTAAATAAGTTGACCAAGTGTTCGGAAGTATACCTGGTGCATAATAAGCACTTAAGAAATGCCAGCTGCTATAGCTGTTACTTATGCTGTTGTTATGATTATGGCTGAGAGGCAGAACAACACAGTGAGCACACAGATTTTAGAACCAGACTGCTGGGTTTAAATCTCAGCTCCTCACTCTCAGGAGCCACACGATTCTTGGCCAGTTACCTAAGCTCTCTGGGGCCCTGTTTACACACCTGTAAAATGGAGATGCTCATGTTGCCATGTCTCGGCATCTTTGTGAGGATTAAATGAGTGTAACATACTAATTAGTACACGGTGCCTGCTTCCAAACCCCAGATAAATGCTGGCTCCTATCGCTTGTTACACGGGTACCCTGACTCTCTGATGTGCAGCATGAGTGGGAAATTAAAGAATACGAATTCCCCTTTAAAAATGGAAGTCTGCTTCTAATTAGAAAAGTACATGCTAGCTAGGTTTTGAAGGATCGAAAGAAACTTCAAAGAAAGTGTGTTTTAAATTTGAGATTCACTGTTCTTTTGAAGGAGAACGTGAAGACCCTTCCTGGTGCTGGCCATGGGCTAGTGTTTTCCCCTGGTGTACACCACTACTTCAACCAGTACCGAGGACTGAACCACTAAGAGAAAGAAATTAGCCAAGAAATTAAAAAACCTGATAAAATAAAAAACCTAGAAATTAAAGTAAAAATTAATTATGGTGGAGAAGGAAACTGTAGAAGTTGAATGGAATGCTCAGCAGGAAGCAGACTAAGCTTTTACTTAAAAGATTTGAGTTTTCAAAAATTACTTCAGAGCTGAAGGTGAGATTATGATATTAAAGGGAGCAATGTCACTGTTTCCTTTCTACTCATAGGAAATTTTTTTTTAAAAAGATCTTTGACCTCATTCTCTGACACCCAAATAAAATTCAAGCTAAAGTTTTCTCAATCATCACTCAGGAAGAGCAGACATGGGCTCCAAGGTCCCCTTCCCCACTTTACCACCTGGAATTACTTCACAGGATCGACCCCAGTCCACTAGTTACTCACCAAGCCCCGGGCAGCAGGGTAGATGGGGGAGAGAGAAAGATCAGCACACTTCACCTCCCACACAGTGCTGGGGTCCAGCCAGTGGTCGGGGGCCACAGCACCATCTGCCCGCACATAGGAGCGTGGGGTGGGGAGCACCAGGGCCTGCAGTGAGCAGCAGAAAGGAGGAAGAGAGGTCTCAGATCTCAAAGTCAAGGCTAAGTTAGGGAGTTGGGAGTTTGAGGAGTGGGGAAAGAGGGAAGAAAATAGGGGAAGGGGACAAAGAAACAGAGACACCCCTTAAAGTAAAAAGCTAAGGGGTGGGAGTAGGGAGGCAAGGGAATGGGAGAAGGGAAGAAACAAAAGACAGAGACCTTGGGAGGTTAGATGAGATACTAAAGACAAAAAGAGGGAGAGAGGGACACAGACCTGGGGGTGAGGGGATGGAGAGAGGAGGGGAGCACAGACCTAGAGAGAAGGAAACAGAGAAACAAAGAATGGGACTGAGAAGGAGTCAGGACGTAGAGATACCAATACACAGAGCAGAGACTCATACCCCAAAATGCCTGTGACCATGATAACAACACTCTCACTCACTGGGGGATCACAAAGCACTTTATAAGGATTTAACTCATGGAACCCCTGCAACAGCGCCCTATGACTGCCCCTGGTGCGGCTAAGGTGCTGAACTCAGGGAGATGATCCCTGGCCAGTGACACCAGCCAGTAGATGGCAGAGCGGGACTTGAACCTGGATGTGTTGGACTCCAAAGCCAGCTCCACTGCCCACTGCCCTCCTGCCCACACCCTGAGCCCCAAGATAGTGGAGTCCAAGAGCCCTGCACACAAAAGGACATGCTGTCAGAGACAGAGTGGCCAAAGCGTAGCTGCTATGGTTTACCTGCAGTCTCTGGTGATGTTCTTCCAGCTCACCATCGCTGAAGCCAGTTCCAAGCTATGGGGAGGACGTGGTAGGTCAGAGGCTCAGCCATCCATCCTGGAACTTTCTCCCTGCTCCGGCCAACTAAGGACCTGAATCTGTGTACACTGGTGGTCCCTATCCCATTCTGGTCCAACCACTACCCACAGAAACCAGAGGAATGGGGTGAGGTGGGGAGCGGGGGGCTGAGCATCCTCGATGGATTGCAAAACATAACTGGATGGGGAACAACTCTCCCAACTGGAATTCCTTTAACTGCCTTTTGCTTGTGGGGAAACTCCTGCTCCTTCTACTCCGTCTCCCTGGTACAGGAAGTCGCTCCCTTGGGCTCACCCACATCCTACCTGCCCAGTAATTGGTTGTTATCTCCAATTTTAACATTGCCAAGAGTTTCTCTTGACTATCAAAACAGTAAAGACTAAAAAATAGTAATAACACTTGATGCTGGCAGACATGTAGCAAGATGGGCATCTTCAAACTACTGATATAAACTTTCAGCTGGAAAGTCCTTTTTGTTTTGAGTCTTAAAAATTGTTTGCCTTTTGTCCTAACAATAGCTCTTCTAAAAATCTATTCTAAATAAATAATATAAGATGGTGACACACTGGTGGCTAAAGATATTGGTGAATTATAAAATCACTTCCATCACTGATTATGTTTGTTAATGTATATTAAGTGTTGACATTATTCATAAAAACAAAGCTGGCGACAATCTAACCACACAACTACAGGGAACTGGTTCAGGAAACCGGAGCATACCGATTTGAAAATTCTTGTGCAGGCCTTCAGGTCATGTTCCCATATTACTTAAATGCATATGATAACATTTAAAAGAAAGTATTTATAGGGCAAAAAGGCAGAAAAAAATTACTCATAGAGAAGGATCACAACTTTGTAAAATTATAAATAAAACATTTCCTCAAATGTTACTAGTGCTTGCCTCTGAGTTATGGGATTTTGAGTGATATTTGTTCTATTTCTGTGCCAAGAGATCCAAATTTGTTGGATAAGGAAATGCAGGAAATACACAGGAAAATGCAGTCACAATGTGCACAGCTTAAAAAAAATGTTTTTAAACTTACAAAAAACCAAACAAAACCACATTTACCAGAGTCCCCTGTAAACAGGGGTGGGCCATTGAGCAAAGTTCTGACGAATGAAACTTAAGCAGAAACTGTTCGTTGGCTAAGGCAGACTCAGGTGGCCCACCCCTGTGCCCTTGAGCCATCCTCCTCCTGCTGCTTAGAGCACACATGGCCATGATGGCTGGAACACCTGAGCCACATTGTGATGATGAGTCCAGAAGCACATGACAATTAACAATTGCTGGGAAAGAGAAGGAGCCTGGATCTCTAATGACATTGGAGAGCAGCCTTTCCCCTCCAGACTTCTCATTACATGAGAGAAAAATAAAACCTTCTCTTAAGCCACCACTAAACTAGGAAAAAAATAATCCTTCATAGGGAAGACATGAGAGCCTCTTGGTCTGAGCCCTTCCCAGGTAGCCCAGTAAGAAGTCCCCCTAGGAGTCTAATCTATTTCCCTCCCGCTTCTGCGATCAGCCCCAAGCCCCTAGGACCTTGCATATGGCTTGCAGCTCCTCACTGTCCTTGTCGTAGGAGGCCAGCAGGAAACCCCCGTACCGGCCGGCCCGCTTCCCCCGGCCCAGATAGGCACCGATCACCACAAGGTCTAGGGTGTCGCCGACGCCATCGAGGTAGTCCTTCTTCAGCTGAGAGAAGGGAAGCCAAGAGGTGAGAGGGGGTGGGCCCAATGTGGGAAACTTACTGTTGGAGGCTAATCAGTGGGTTGAGGAGGGACTAGGGGTGAGTCTGAGAATAACTTCCAGAAAGAACACTGAGGATGGCCACCAGGAGGTGATGGATGTGAAAGGGCTTCTACGCTTAAAAAAGAGCAAATGGGAAGAGCAGGCAGGATCTAGGGGATCGCAGGAGTCATCCATGACTCCCTCTTTCCTTCAGCGTGGAGATACTGTCAACTCATTCCACTCACTCCTTCACATGGAGAACATTTTACCCATTCATTCAAAAACCAGTTATTAAGCGCTGACTGTGGGCCAGACAGTTCAGTCTTGAGTGTACGACAGTCCATATTTCCTAAGACAGGACAGGTTCGTACTCTCACAGCTGCTTACAGTCTAGGAGGGGAGACAGACCACAGATAAATAATACATACACAGAAAGATCCAGTCAGGAGGTCTGGCCAGCTCAGCACCCGCATGTCTTGCCCACCCCTTACTGCCCTTCTCCATTCAAGCCTCCATCGCCTCTTACCAGACAACAGCCTCCTACCTGCTTGCTCCCACTTCTGCCCAACCCCCACCACACCTGTTCACTATCCACAGGTCAGCGAGAGGACCTTTGCAAAATGACAATCAGACCACGTGACTACCCTGCACAAAACCTCTACTGGCTTCCCAAAACCCTTAGAGGAAAATCCAGTTTTATCTTACAGTGGCCCCAAGCTGCTATGTGATCTAGGGCCTGCTCTCCACTCTGACCTCACCTGCCCCTGCTCCCTGCACATGTCGAGCTTTTCCCCATTTGAGCCTTTCCACTTGTGGTTCCCCCTGCTGAGATGCTCTGCCTCCAGTCTTCACCACCCCTTCCTGTCATCTGGGTCTGAGCCCAAACACCATCTCTGGAGAGGTTTTACCCGATCACCCAGAGTGGTGCCAGACTGGCCCTGAGTTGACTTGCTTTCTTCGCAGCACTCCTTGCTGCCTGACTTCATCTCTTTTATCCACTGGTTGGCTTTCTTCTCATCTGCCTCAGATGACATGAAAGGCAAACTCAGAGAGAGCAGAAACCTCATCTGGCTTTTTCACCATGGTATTCTCAGTGCTTAGGCCAAGGTGGTTCTCACAAAGGTGGTTCTCAATCAGTTCTTAGTAAACTCATTAAAAAGGACTTGCAGAGGGAAGATGATTTGAGGCTGGCTGCAATGCAAGGCAAGGGGGATCACGAAAAGGGCTCCTGAGCTCAAACAGGGTGTAGGGTGGAGACTCAAAATTGACTGCCCAGTTGGGACAGATTTCCAGACCTAGGCTCTAACAGGAAAGGCTAATTCGGGGGCAGGAATCACCTTGAGCCAGTTGTGAGATCTCTTGGCAATCTCGTAGGTGGCATCGACATCCAGGGTCTTCACCATCAGCCCCTCGCAGGAATCTGAGCAAGACACATAAGCATGGGCCTTGGGAACCACTGGCTCATGAGGGCCCGAGCAGGTGGGATTCTGGTCAAATTGTCTAGGGTAGGGAACAGGCTTGGGAGCTGGTGTCAGCATAGGTCACAGAGAGGCTAAAGACCTTGGCTGAGAGAAGAGTGGGTGCCCTCACCTTTTACAGATTGCTCCAAGAACTCGGCAATCTGGTCAGTGTCCTTGGTGTCCAGAGAGGTGGCGAAGACAAACTCACCCTCTGTTTCCACAAAGTTCTCCCGGAGCAGCTGTCTGCGCCGGGAAAGAGGCTCACGTACCAGGGACTAAGGGGTCAGTGAGGGAGGAGAGAGGATGGAACATTATTGTGGAAATAAAGACAACAGCCCTGACCTTGAGACAAACAGAAAACGTAGGGGTCACAAGTAGCAACACGGTTTATGGAAAGCCTTGAGAGGGAAGAACCACGCTGTCAGGACGATTCTGAAAATTTAAAACATGGGGCAGGTTATTGACAAGAGGGGCCAGACCCCACTTAGAGTCGGTGACCTCAGGAGTGTCAGAGCCAAAGCATTGCTGGAGCTCAAATTAACACTTTGTGGGTCTCTTACAATTTTTTTATTTTTTTGGTGACTGGTATGGGGATCCAGACCCCAGACCATGGTGTTATCAGCATTACACTCTAACTAACTGAGCTAATCAGCCAGCCCCCAGCCCTCTTTCAATTTTTAATGCCAGTTGAAGAAAGGCCAAAAAAAAAAAAAAAAAAGGTCGAAAATCATGAGGTTAATAAACACGTTTCTGGGAGGAAATTTCTAGTGTTAATCCAGGAGTTGGCAACCTTTTTCTGTAAAGAACTGAATAGCAAATATTCTTGCTCTGTGGGCTATGTGGTCTCTGTTGCTGTAGGGCACCTCTGCTGCTGTAGGGCACAAGCAGCCACATACGATATGTAAGTGAATGGCTGCATTCCAATAAAACCTTATTTACAGAAACAGGTGGTGGGGCAGATCTGGCCCACAGGCTACAGTTTGCGAAGCCCTGAATTAGAGCATATTTTTTCATGGGAAATCTCCACTCACTTGTACTCTAAAATGATTTCACCTCCCTGTAGAAACTGACCTTATTTGCTTTCACTGTCCTCTTCTATGCTGTAAGTTCTCCTGGGTCAGCTACAGCCCTATTTGAAATCACTCAAGCAGATCCAAATCTGGATTTAGTACGAAACATTGTTCTTACATGCCATCAGGGTAGAAGGGGGGGGGGGGGTGGTGCACAAGAAAAGAGAAGAGGTCTTCTAGCTTGGCTCTCCCTTATCGATGCCCAGAGGAGGACTGGCTCTCCTCCACCAGGCCAAGGTGAGAATGCTTCCTGACATGGGAACTCCAGATTCTTTTTTTTTTTTTTCCCCCCTAAAAGATGACCGGTAAGGGGATCTTAACCCTTGACTTGGTGTTGTCAGCACCACGCTCACCCAGCAAGCTAACCGGCCATCCCTATATGGGATCCGAACCCGGGGCCTTGGTGTTATCAGCACCACACTCTCCCGAGTGAGCCACGGGCCGGCCCAGAACTCCAGATTCTAAACCAATCACTATAACAGTAATTTTCAAGCTTTTCAGTCCCTTTACACTCTTAAAAATTGAGGACTCACTCCAAAGAGCTCCTGTTTACGGGGTTACATTTCTTGATATTTACACCATATTAGAAATTAAAAATAAGAAATTTAAAAATATTAATTCATAAAAAAAATAAATCCAATATGCCCAAACTCAAATATTGCATGAAAAACACCTCTACTTAAAAAAATTAGGGAGAAGAGGGGCATTATTTTAATTTTTGCAAATTCTTTAATGTTGAGCTTAATAGAGGTTGGATTTTCACATATGCTTTTACATTCAGATGGTTGTGATATGTTGTTTGGCTGCAGTACAGGAACAAAATCTGCCTCACACATATGTGGAGTTGGAAAGGGGAAGAACTTGCAGACCCCCTCGACAGGGTCTTGAAAAGGGTCCTCAAATCACACATGGAGAACCACTGCCTGAGTGTGGCCTCCTAGCTCAGTGACGTGCAGAGTCAGAAATGAAACTCAGACCACTGGCTCCCAAGTGCACGTAACAACCCATTCATTATCCCTCAGCTGCCCCTGGCCATGAAGACAGAACTCACCTGTCCATTTAGGTAGATGAGGTCGAAGGCATATAAACACACCTGCACCTGGATCTCTGATGCGTCCACCTCCTGGGTTAGGGCAGAATGGAGACCAGGAGTGGGGGAAGGTGAGACAGGCTAGTTGGGTCCCCTTTCCTTATTCCTGAGGCAGATACCACTGTCACCTAAATTCTCCCCTTCTCCCCAGCACACCTGTGAGGGCAGAAATGCTGCCGGCCCCAAGCCCTGAGTTGTGATGGCTCTCAGCTAATCCCGACATCTCATTCCCCTCTGCCAAGTATTTGCTCTCCTGGCCATTAGCCTTCCGTGAGGTAATGGCAGTGACATGACAGAGTTCTGGCCAATCAGTTGTAAAGGGGAAGTCTGTGGAGGTACAGGTTGTGGGGGCTCCTGGAACAGATCTTCTTTTACAATAAAACTATAGAGGTACAAGAAAAGGGCCCTCCTCCCCATGCTGGAGCTGTGGCAGCCTTATATCAAAAGGCTGAGACTACCTTGCGTTTGCGGGTGGTAAGCACTTGGAATGGCTGAATCTGCTTCTTTTCCTGGTCCCAAGCCACGGCTTCGGTGTCCAGGATGAAGGATGTGACTGAAGGGAGTTTAATCTGAAAAGTGAAGGGAGAGACCTGGGGCTTGTGAGAGGTAAAGGATAAGGCAAAAGACAGACATGGGAAACAAATTCCCTTTCCTTCTGCAGCCCTCAAGATCCACTGACTGATGCCAACCTCGAAGAGACACAGGAATGAACACAGACCCTCTTCTTTTATTCCCCGCTGAGAGAGGGAAAAACTACCTGTTCTGAGGATTTACGATTTAGTCCCACAAACTGGAAACCCAGGAGCCTTTGGCATCTCCCTCTTTCTCTCACCCACATTCAATTCCCCAGTGAGCTCATCGATTTCCCCTCCGAAATCTCTAAGCCATCCACTTCTCACCACCTCACCGCACCCAGCCTTAGCCACGTAACTCTACTGGTCTCTTGCCTCCTGCACTAACCCCCTCCAATCCACTCTCTTCATAGCAGCCAGGGCGATCCTGGCAAACCCTAAATCTGATCACGGCGCATGACCTGCTAAAAACCACTCCCAAAGCTGTAGGAACTCTCCTTGGTCAATCCCTGGTCCTCCGTTGCCTCACATGGCCTGCTCAGCCACGTTCTCTTCACCTCAGCACATTAGCCTCTCTGTTTCCTAAATGGGCGACTTCTGTTCCACCACCAGGTCTTTGCACATGCTGTTCCTGCTAGAATGCCCCTGTCTTTCTCCTTCATTGTCCTTTGCCTTCACTGGGAAGCCTTCTTTTCCTTCATTGGAACACTGTGTCACAAAACTCTAGGGGCACCATTCATATTGTACCCCGGAGCCATGCAGCTTCCCTGACACCAACTCAGAGACAAGTCTGTTTCTTATACAGGCTCCACAGTCTCCCACAGAAGCAAGACTCTCTGATGAAGGTCTGTCTGCCCTACTAGGCTGTGAGCTCAGAGAGGGCAAAGACCACGACAGGCCTGTCTGTGTTATCCCCAAGCCTCCAGCACAGGGTCTAGCACAGAGAAGATGTCCAATAAACACTTGCTGAACGAGAGAGTGAAAGAAGCTAGATACAAGACTACCTACTGTATGATACCACCTAGAGGAAGCTCTAGAATAGGCAAAACTAACCTGTGGAGACAAAAGAGCAGATCAGGGGTTGCCACTGTCAGATGGATGGTGGGAGGCAGGGGAGGGGGGCTTGCTTGGTCGGGGCAGAGTGACGGAAATATGGAAATGTTTTATATGTTCACTGGGGTGTTAGTTCCATGGGTGTACAAACTTTCCAAAAACCCATGAAATTGTATACTGTACACTTAAAATCAGAATATTTTTTTAAAAATACATCTTAAAAAAATATAAAAAAAAGTGCTTGGTACTTAATAGGAACTCCACTAATGCCTGTGCTGTATTATCATCTTCACTGTCTCTAACAGGCAGAATTCTAAATACTGTGCTTCCTGTTCTAAAAGAACCCACTTCCTAATTTATTAGGGGTAGGCAAGAATGGCTCTTTGAAGGATTCCTGAAACAGGCCCAAGACCGCCTTGGGTGTGGAGAAACCCTTGCTCCAGGACCTGTGAGGCCTAGCCCTGTTAAGACTCTGGGCTTATATTTCTGCAGGCTGGCTCCCTCCACACTCATCCAGATCCTCTCTCCCTGTCTTCCCTGCTGGAGAGGCCACAGGGTTAGTTTATTGTTCTCCCAGCCTCTGCTGCACTAGGGTGGCTGTGGGACTCAGTGCTGGCTGGTGACTCCAAGCTGGAGTCACCAGGGGTGGAAGGAGGTATCTGGAGAGCATTAACTTTCTTCATGGGAGGGACAGAAGTTGGAATCCGTTTTCTCTCTTTTTGTCTGAAAGTGTGACAGCTATTTGGGGAACTATAAGGGGACAAACGTTGGGACAAAAAGCCAACCAGCAAAGGACAGTAGAGGACAGAGGTAGAAATGAGCTGGGTTTGGGAGGACATGAGTGCACAGCTAAGTCAGCTTTGGGCAACCTGCCTCCAGATCTCTTTGAGAAAAAAATAACATCTGCTTAAGCAATGATTAAGTGGGTGTACTGTCATTTATAGCCAAATCTGATCTGATCTCCTTCCAACAAACCCCCCACTGTGCAGAGCTGGCTCAGATGGGCCTTGGTTCTTTGCACTGGTAACTGAAGCCCCTGCCAGAATGAAAGCGCATGGCAGATGCCCACCTTGGGGATGCGGCTGATGATGTCAGGGTACCTTTCGGTGTTGTCTTCCTGATTCCTGCTGAAGATCTTTACCTCCCCGCCTTCCAGTACATGGATCTGACACAGTGAGGGAAGGGAGAGGAAATGAGAGCCAGGTTCACCCCATGTGGCCCCTCCTTTCCCTTCTACCACCTTTGCTGGTAGCAGGTTCGGGAAGCTCTGGAGGAGGACTGGTGCAGAGACTGAGTGAATCATCTCCTCAGTTCCAACAGCACCTCCCATCCCTGTTTGTGGAAGCCCCCACCACCTTTTTATCATCCCCAATCCCTACCCTCTCCTCCTGTAAGCACATGAAACTTGCTGTGTGTGTATATGCTGATGAGCCTAAATGTTGTTATGCTGTAAATACCATTCTGATTTCTACTGTTAGCTTATTTACTTTAATAGTCTGGTCACAGTCCTTGAGCAGTGCTACATATATTTCATCTTACATATATGCTATTATTTCAAGAACTATTTTATATATAGATATATATAAGATCACTGTCACTACTGTAAATAATTTTGTCTAATTTTTTCCTCAACAATCTATTTTGAAGATCCATCTATAATACTAAGCGTCTTTTGAGTCTAATAGAGTTGTCTCCCCTTATCCATGGTTTCGCTTTCCACAATTTCAGTTACCAGTGGCCAACCATGGTCTGAAAATATTAAATGGAAAATCCCAAAATTAAATAATTCATAAGTTTTAAATTGCATGCCCTTCTGAATAGTGTTATGCAATTTTGCACCATCTTATTCCATCCCACCCGGGATGTGAAACATCCATTTGTCCAGTGTATCCATGCTGTCTACACTACCTGCCTGTAGTCACTTAGTAGCCATCTCCGTTATCAGATCAACTGTAGTGGTATTGCAGTGCTTGTGTTCAAGTAACCTTTACTGTACTTAATAATGGCCCCAAAGCACAAGAGCAGTGATGCTGGTAATTCAGATATGCCAAAGAAAGGCCATAAAGTGCTTCCTTTAAGTGAAAAGGTGAAAGTTCTCAATAAGAAAGAAAATTTGTACGCTGAGGTTAAGATGTATGGTAAGAACAAATTTTCTATCCATGAAATTGGGAAGGAAAAAGAAATTCGTACATAGTATATATAGGGTTCAGTACTATCTGCACTTTCAGGCATCCACTGGGTATCTTGGAACCTATCCCCCAAAGATAAGAGGGGAATACTGTACCTGTAACTGCTTCAAAGCTCTGCAAACATCCACCCACCTCACTTGCTTACCCATCCCCAGGTGACGAATACCAAGATGGTCCCAGCTCCCAACATGACAGAAGAGCCACGACATTCATTCTTGTATACCCAAGGATGTCTCTGGCCCAGGGTCTCAGGACACGTGTGCATATCACTGCCTGAAGGGTCACGTAAGGGCCTCCCAGAATGGCTGCTATAATTAACACACCCACCAGCAAGGCACAAGTGCAGCCAACATTTCTTGAGCTCCCACTACCGCAGGTCAGGAATTTTATCTTCAGACAAGCTCATGTGGTTAGTTATTACCAGACCCATTGCACGGAAGTGGAAACTAAAGCCCAGAGAGATGAGTAAGGTTAGCCAGGCAGTATGTGGAAGAGACTGTCTTTGAGCTCAGGTCTGACTGACCCCACATCCTTGCTCTTTGGCATTTTCCTTTCTGTGAAAGGATATGTCCCTCCTCATACCTGTGCCCTCTGCCCATCGTATTTGTACTCGCAGGTGAAAGCTGCCTCCTCAAAGCGTTTCAGGATCTCGCTGACACCCCGAGTGGGATGAGCCAACATTGGTTTCAGGGGGACCCCTGGGAGGGGAGGAGAGAGAGTAAGTAGGGTAGGAATGGGACAGAGAGAGGGAATGTATGGTGGAGGTGACTTCTAATGTGCCCCAGGACCCATTCTCCTTCCTCGCCACTGAGTAAGTTTTAGAACGGCACTTGGTCTCTAGTTTAGGACTACATACCCAGCCTCTCTTACAGCTAGGAAAGGCCATGTGTCTGGGTCACATCCTTGTAAGGAATCTGGTTACCTCCCTCATTTCTTTCCTTCTTTCTGCAATCTAGAACAGAGATGTGAGCTACATCTGATCACGCACATTAGGGTGACAACTACAGGATGGCAGAGGGACAAGACAGAAAGAACCTGGATCTCTGAATGATCCCTGGAGCACAGCTGTGTACTCTCCCTAGTTGCCTGCCTTGCTCTGGACGCTTATGTGTGAGAGAAAGAATTCTGTCTGGCCTGACCCACTGACTTCTGGGGTATCTTTGTCATAGTAGCTTTACCTACCCTACCTGATACAGAAGGAAAAAGTCCAAGGAGAAAAGGAATGGGTTTCAGCACTGGGGAAAAGGATTCAATTTTGGTGGGAGGGAAGACAGTCCTACAGGTTCTTAGAGAGGTGCTTAGTAGCGGATACCACCACACTGACTCTGTAGAGGGCAGGGTTGGTACCTGGGCTCAGCCTGCAGTGATCTGGGAGACGTTCCAGGCCATGCTCCAGCAGCACAGGGACAATTCGGTCCAGGTCAGGCACCTCACTAGGGTGAGAACAGATGTGGGAATCTTTCTAGAACTTGCACAGCTTGGAAATTCTGCTCTCTGGCTGCAAACTCTACTTGCAAAAGATACTTCTGCCTATGCCCAGAAGCCTGGGCTCCTGAATATCTCTGACTGTCTCAGTTACTATGCCCCCCACTCCTCTTATCACTATGTGTCTGCTGCTACCTCCATCACTCTGATGTTTCCCTTAGTCTGGGCCCGCCAAGGTCCCCTTATCTATCACCATGAGACCAGTGAATCCTACCCAGACTACTCATGAAAAACTATTCAAGGATGTGTTAAAGAAAAGTTTTCTCAAGGCTGGGCTCCACCTGCGAAGATTCTGATTTAATGAGCCTGGGGTGGGGCCTGAGATCAACAGGTGGTAGAACCCTATCTGCAGGCAGAGTCCAGCCTTTGTGGAACTGCTCAGCAACATTCCCACCTCTGACATTGTATCTGGGGCAGTTACTGTCTCGCTGCTGCCAGCCCTGGGTTGGCTGCCGGTCAAGGTCCCTTCACATGGCTCTCTCTGCAGCCCTCACCATCGCCCATGGATGTCCTCCTGTGACCGTAACGACCTCCTGCTAATACAGTCATCAGCTCCCCTACAAGTTTCTCATGGCCTTTGTATATGCGCAGCCCTGTCTGGAACTCAGAAATCTATGATGCCTCCTGTTCAGTCACATGCTGTTAGCACCTCTTTGCCTCTCCCGGTGTCACTGATCCTACACTATATGCCACTTTTCTGATCAGTCTTGTCTAGATTACCACTTCTTGCTCTCTGTCACCACCTCCTAGACAGCCTGTGTGTCATCCATGGCCCCTTGTGCTCTGCCCACTGTCTCTCGGGCTCACCCTGCCTCTGGCACTCTGCCACAGCCCCTGGATCTCACCAGAACGTCTGTTTCAAGATCATGCTCTGTTCCTCCAGCCACGTCTTTCTGGCCTCTGCCGTCTTGCCCTTCCCAGCATCCACCACGGCTGGGGGGAATTCTAAGAAAAAAACCCACCAGAGGCTTTGGGATGGGCCTGACCCCTCAGCTACCCCAGGGTTCACAGTGGTTTGTTGTAGCAGAAGGAATGTAAATGTGGCTGCCCAAGACGCTTTCCTCAGGGGTGAGGAGCCTAGAGTGGCAGGAACCATGTGGGGAAAGGGTGGGGCATGGACTTCTGAAAAGGGACACCTGAGTTAACTCCAGTGACGAGCACGAAAACTGGCGAAAGGAGCTCACCTTGGCCTGGTGGCGTGAGGCTCACGGCCTGGGCAAGGGCGGCCAGTACCGACTGTTCTGCCAGCCCGAGGCGCAGTCGTCCACTTAGGGATCTGGGGAGAGAGCAGGCCGGGGGGTTGGGCTTATTTATTCCTTTCCAATCTTGACCTCTACATCTTACTCCTGCCGTCCCTGGTCTCTACCAACTCAACTCTTCCTAGACCTTCTCAAAAAACCGGAAAAATCTTCAGAGCCTGGAAGGGACCCAAGAGATCACCCAACCCCATGTGACAGATGAAAAAACTGACGCCAGCCAGTGATGATCACAACCACTGGTATTTGCTAGGGGTTGGGGGGAGGGGTATACAGAAGTAGGTGCCCTGGAAGCGTGGGGAGGCTGAGGGAGCTGGGCCTGGCACTGGAACACGACCCACCCCGGTGAGCGTGAGGGTCACAACCTGACCCCAGCACAGGCTTTTCTTTGAGCCAGTGGCTTAACCTCCTCATGCCTCCATTTCCCCTTCTGTAAACTGGGGGTGAGGATAACAAGGGCTACCTCACAGAGTTGTTGGGAGGAGCTGATGGGATAAAGCACTTGACACAGGGCAGTGCCCCCAAGAAATGCTCCTTGACATGAGTGGTCATGATTTTGCTCCCACTGTCATGGCAAATCGTGGCTTCGTGCTGCATTGCCCCATCTCTCAGGCCAAGGCAGACATCACTAATCCATCACAGCATGCTCTGCCCAAGAGTCCCAGGAACTTCTCCAGGGAGCACTACAAAAGGAGAGGAGCCTGGAGGTCCATAAAAGGAAACCTATTTCCCTCAGGGTTGGGTCCCTGGCTCATGCTTTTCTCATCCAAGGGCTGTCAGGGTCTAAGTGGTGATTCCAGCTGCCAGTCCCTCCCTACTTTCACCTCCTGGGTCTGTAGTCCCCTCTTCCCAACCTTACAGGCCCACACACTCACCTGGCAATGAAGCGGGCTTCTGAGTGACGACAGGCCACAAAGAGGCCTTTGATGATGTCCATCTTCTTGGTCATGGACTGGAAGAGGTAGGGGAAGAGCAGTCAGTGCCTGATGGTAAAGGGAGAGACTACACCTCCTCCCCACCTGGGGAGCTGCCACCCTGTTTTGGAATACCTGCCCACCTCCCTGCCCTGGCCCAACTTTCATGGCTTCCTGCTCTCAGGGCAATACAAATGAGCCAGCATTCTTCCCTGCCTCCCTCCCTCCCTCTAGTAAATATTTGCTGAATCCTATCATGTAGCAGGCACAGCACTGGGTACTAGAATCTCCAGAGCAGACTCCTCCAGTCTTGAGAACAGGAAGGAGGAAAGGCAACTCTGCACCCCATGAGCAGAACTGAAGAGACCCAGCCCCAAACAGTCTAACCAGAGAAGCCTTCTTGCTACACCCATGGCCTTACGTCCCCAGGACCAAGAGCAGGTCTGGGATACTGTCCCACTTACAGCACTGCCTGTGAGCCCAGCGATGTCGCAGAATTTGGCGAAGACCCCACAGGTGGTGAGGGGTGGTGGTGGCAACATGAGTCTCTGAGTGCTGCGACTGTTCTCGGCCACCAGCCCCACGTCGCCCTTCTCGGCTGCCTCAGCTCGGACCGACTCTAGCTGCCGACCTTCATGGGTGAGAGAGCAAAGTGTAGGTGGTGAGGGTGACAACGGTGGCTGCGTGTCTCCCTTTGCTGGTGGCCTGCATGGATTTTCTCCAGCTATGTGTGCTCCCCATTCCTGACGCTCACCCACTTGGTTGCAATGGCTTGTTAAATATCTGTCTCCCATTACTTTAGGTGTAAGCAGCCTCTTAGATATCCACACGGAGTATGAACATGCTGGCCTCATCAGTGTGTGGACGGGATTTAAAGCCACGAGACAGGACGAGATCACCAAGGAAGTGAGTGTAAACAGAGCAGGCAAGGCCAAGGGGACCATTCCCCTAGCTGGTCATTAATATCCTCTGGCGGTAACCAATGACCCTTTTACTTATTTATTTATTTATTTTTTTAGGTTACTCTCTCTTTTTGAAGTCACCAAGTTGAACACGTAGGATGTGCTCTGGCCTCAGGTAACATCCAGAACTGGGTTCCACAAGCAGTCCTGGATGTAAGGGCAGGGGATTGAGAAGATGGGGACTCAAGTCATCATGACAACTTTAACCAGAAGTTCACCGCCATCAGAATCAACACACCCTTGTTGTGACAGGTATTTGTGTCACCTCTTTTCTATTCTGACACAAAACACAGAGATAATATAACCTACCAATACATATCATTTCAAGTTAATGTCCTAACTCTAACATAGAAAAGAAATAAGGGGAAAGTAATTTAAATGAAACAGTATGCATTTGTCTACTGATGCTTGGCCAATGCATAGAAGACACGAGAAAACACAACAAAATGGTCAGACCTCGTGTCTATAGGTGGAATGGGGCACTGTGAATGGGACAGCCAAGACTGAATGTTCACCATATGTGTGATGTAGTGACTTGCACTGTCAAGGTGACATGGTTTTCCAAAATGGTGAACAACTCACAACAGACCTGGGGCTTGGGCTGGCATTGCTGGATAGGGCAACTGCAACTTCTTATGTAAGAAAAATAAATCCTTTGTTTAAGGCAGTGTAGCTGGGTTTTCCATTACTTGCAGATAAGAGAATTCTTAATGGATACAGTTTGTACTGGGACTGGTATGATGTTAGAGCCCAATAAACGTGTCTTGAGTTAAAAAGTGAGAGAATCTTCAGTCTCCTGTCCTCTGGCTCCCATGACCTTCTGACTCTTTCCTAACGCCCAACAAATCTTCCTCAGTCACTTTGTCTTCTCATGAAACCCTTGACCCCTTCTGCCTTAAATGCTGGTGTTCCCCATAGTTTGACCCTGAGCTTCCCACAATATCCTCCCTGAACACCCTCTCTCTAGGCAAATGAGAACTTGCCAGTGTTCAATCATCCCATCTAAGCTGACTGCTCCTGCATACTGGTCTCTGACCCACATCTGGACCACGTACTTCCCTGCTTCTTGGACAGCCCTGTAGGGCCCACAGATAGAGATTGCTCATGCTGGGTCCCACGCTGAAATATTAACTCCCCTGTGAATGTGCCTGCTCACCAGTGTCCTTTCCTGGTGATGGTTCCATCATCCACCCAGTCACCCATCAAGATCCCAGGGCATTCTTCTCACCTTCACCCTGACCCCCACAGCCTGGCAGGTTCCTCCTGCACTCTCTCTCTCTCTCTCTCTCTCTCTCTGTTTCTGCCCTCTCCTCTCTTCTCTACAGCCCTGGTCCAGTTCCTCTTCCCTCTGGACCTTTGCCCTAGCCTCCTCCCCAGCCTCCCGGTTTCCTGTTGTCCTCCACACAGGCCAAGCACCAACCCTCTCTCTTATCTACTCACAATCCTTCCACGGCTCCTGATGCCCTTGTGACAAAAACTGAGCACTAGAGGCCCTTGCCAGGCAGGTCTACCCACACAGCCAGCCTCTCTGCGTAGCACTAGAGCTGGTCCTGCACATACATCCTATTCTTTCCTCCTCCCCCTTGACCTCTCCAGGCCCTACCAGTCAAAGTCCTTTAGGTCCTTTGCTATCTCCCTAAGCTCCGACCCTCAATCCCAGCATGTTTTCCAGCCCCTCCTCTCCATCCCCCTGTCCCCTGGTCCTTCTTCACCTGAACTGCGCCCCCCTCCCCCCACTCAGCTTTCTCCCCCTTGCCCTGCAAATCTGTCCATGTCAGGTTTTCTTCCCTCTCGGCCTCTTCCTCGCACCACCTTCAGAGTCTCTCCATCTCTCCTGACCTCTCCACTTTCTCCCTCTAGGCTCCCCTCTTGTTGGTCCCTCCACCACAGTCTCCTCTTACCTGTGGCCTGGGCCACTGCCTTTAGCAGGACACCATCACCAACGCCAAACTCCAGGCCCCGCTGGGGTGGCCCAAGGCGGTTGAGGCTGAGGTAGAGGACAGGGAGGAGGTCTAGAGGGGATAGGGCCACCACAGAGCGCAGCAAGTTGCTCAGTGTCTCCACCATCTGGAGCCTGAAGGAGGAGAAAGGGGTGTGACCACCCGGTTCTTCAAGGTCAGAATGGGGTGTGAGAGGGGGATAATAGGAACTGGGGAAAGAGAAGAGGAAAGGGCTCAAAAACAGTCCCACAAGTAGAATCACAGACTACTGGTGGGAGAGTAACTCAGTGTGACAGTAACAATGATGATGGTGATAATCCTCCCAGAGAAGTAACGGGTAACATGTACAGAGTGTTTTCAAGTGCCAGGCACTGTTTTTAAGCACTCTGCACATTTTAACTCACTGAATCCTCACAGCTCCTCTCTGAGGTAGGTACTATTATTATTTCCATTTTTACAGATAAAGAAATGGAGGCCCAGAAAGACTGCATGACTTGCCCAAGGTCACACGGCTAGTAAGTATCAACTGAGATACAAACCAAGGCTGTCTGTTTAAGAGCCTGTTGTGCTCCAGCCACCAAGCTGTGCTGCCTCTAAAAATAAAATAGTGCTTCTGTATGCACTACTGACACTGTGAAAACATTTGTTGTTGGCAAACTCAGAGGGCCTAATTAAGAGAGAAGCTGTGTTTCTTACAGAAGGCCTATTAACAAATGTGGAAAGAATGAGAGAAATATAAAATCACTGTTAGGCAAACACTACAATAATTATTGTAACTAGGGTCCACTATTACCTGCTGCAGTGGATGGAATAGCATCCCCCCTCCCAATTCATGTCCACTCAGAGCCTCAGCATGTGACCTCATTTGGAAATAAGGCCTTTTCAGATGTAATTAAGAGTCAAGATAAGATCCTAGTGGATTAGGGTGGACTCTAAATACAATGAATATTGGAAAAGGACACACAGACACAGAGAAAGTATAAAGATGAGGCAGATATTGGAGTGATGTGTCTACGAGCAAGAATGCCAAGGGTTGGGCCAGCGCTATGGCTCACTCGGGAGAGTGTGGCGCTGGTAGCGCCGAGGCCACGGGTTCGGATCCTCCTATATAGGGATGGCCGGTGTGCTCACTGGCTGAGCATGGTGCGGACCATACCGTGCCGAGGGTTGCAATCCCCTTACCGGTCAAAAAAACAAAAAAAGAATGCCAAGGGTTACTGGCAACCACAGAAGTTGTGAGTCATGGGCCAGTTTCTCCCTCAGAGCCTCCAGAAAGAACCAACCCTGATGATACTTTGATTTCGGACTTCGGGCTTCCCCAACTGTGAGAGAATAAAATTCTGCTGTTTTATGCCAAGTTTGTGATAATTTGTTTTGGCAGCCCTAGGACACTGATTCAGAGGATAAAATTAGTGGGCAAAATGAGGCCCACTAATGAGGCCATACAAGGCTCCACCCCTCCCACCAGCCGCAGGCCTGATCAATTACCGAGCAGAAACCTCTTCGATCTTCTCAAATGTACGGGCCACAGCCAAATAAGGGACCCTGGGAAGGAAAAGAAACACAAGTGCCATTTGTATAGCCCACACTGTCCCTCCATCCATCTTGTCTCCTCACACCTCCTGGGGACAGCCTTGCCAATATGCAAATGCACGAAAGCAATCCTGCTCACTGTCCAGTGCTGTCTCTGTCCCTTTCAATGCTCCTGACTGTGTCCCCAAAACATGAGAGGGAGAGACTTGACAGTTTCCTCCAATTGAGACCTCTGGTTAGTGAGACTCCCACAGTGACAGGGACTGCGGCAAGACAGTCTGGGAAGGGAGAACCCTCACTTTTGGCCAAGTTTCCAGCAGGCATCTTCAACAGGATGGTAGTTGTTCTTGGCAGGATTGTAGTTGGTTGGGTCCAGGGGTCTGTGGAAGCAAAAGGGAGATTAAATTGGTTAGATCCTTGAGTCAAGGAGAAGTAATTCCTTGACTAATATTTACTGAGCACCTAGTCTGTGCCAGGCACTGTTCTAGGCACAAGGACAGAGACATGAATGAAAACAAAGTTTGCTAACCTGGAGCTCACGCTCCAGTGGGAGAGTTGGAAACAAATCAACCCCCACATAAACAAATAAGCAATTTTAGGTGTTAATAAAGCCAAGTAGGGGGAGAGAACAGGATGGGAGATGCTACTTCAGAGTGTGGTGAGGGAAGGCCTGAGAGAAGACATTTGGGCAGAATGAGGTGAGGGGTCAGCAGAGTGGTAGCAGGGAGAGGAGCGCTCCAGGCAGAGGGGACAGTGAGTGCAAAGGCCTAGAGGTCGAAACACACTAGACATGTCTGAGGAACAGAAAAGGGGTCAGTGTGGCTGGGCTGGGACAAAGGAAGGAGTATATAGTCACTGGCTGCCACAAAATGCCAGGCACTGTTTTAAGAACACTACATCTATTATTAACAGTAGATGGGGACCCTTCTACTTTCCTTTTCCAGAAAAGGAAACTTAGGCACAGAGTGGTTGAGTAACTTACCCATGGTCACGCAACTGGTAAGTGGCATCGCTCTAGGCTGTGTTCTGAACCTCTATATCATAAATGCCTCAAACTGACCCTGTTAGTCACCACGGTCCAGACTGTGTAGTCAGACTCATCTGGGTTCAAATCTCTGCTCTGCCACTGACCAGCTGTGCATTCTGAGGAAGCAACTACTCTTCTCTTAACCACAGTTTTTCTACCTGTACAGTGTACATACTATGACAGGTTTTCCTGAGAGTTAAATAAGAAACTACAGTGAGGGTTCCTGCTCCTCGGTGCATTGTGTGGGGAACATTTTTAAAACAATGAGGACTCCCCAGTCTCAGTCCTATACCTATACCAAAATGAGGACAAGGGGGTGGGGGTAGAAAGAAGATACAGGATTTTTTCCAGCTTTTCAGCTGATTCTGAGGGTCAGACAGGGTTGTGGATGCCTGAGACAGACAGAGCAGTGCAGGGCTGTGCACAGTTCCTAGTACTGACTAAGCATTTAATAAGCGGTGGCCATTATTACCATGAGGCAGCAGAGCGTGGTAGACAAGGGATTCTAGAGCCAGTCTCCCGGGTTCAAACCCCAACCCTGTCGCTTTCCACCTGTGTGGCTTAAGCAAGGCAACTAAAAACAACTGATAATAGTAAAAGTAGTAGTAGTAGCTATAGTCACAACATGCTGAGTATAGTCATGGCCAGACCCTGGTCTAAAGGCTACAAATCCTTAGGAGAAAAGAAAGGCTGATAAAGGTGAAACTGGGATTCTTAACTACTCCTCAATCCTATCCTGCCTCCATGTCTCACTTCTCACATTTGTGAAATGGGAATAACAACAGAATCTACTCACAGTAGGTGTTGTAAGGATTCAACGCACTGGGACATGAGAAGCAAACTGCCCCCTCCATGTCTCACTTCTCACATTTGTGAAATGGGAATAACAACAGAATCTACTCACAGTAGTGTTGTAAGGATTCAACGCACTGGGACATGAAAAGCAAACTGCCTTGTGCCTGCCACACAGTTAACAGTAGATGAAGAGTGTACTTCCTGTCACCAATACATCCCCACTTGAAAGGTGTGGAAACTGGAGGCCCTGAAAGTTTGTCTACCTCCTGGAGGCAGCTGTCAGAGATGGAAGACAAGTGACCATGCTAGGAATGGTGCAAGAAAAATGGTCATACATAAAACTTTATATATAGCAGGACACCGATTTTGTTAGAAAAATACATTTATAAATACATAAACACAGACATGTAACCAGGAGGCAAAATGTGGCAGTATGGTGGAGAAAGAGCTGCTTAGGAAGCAGGGAGACACAAGTTCTAGGCCTGGCCTTCCTCCCTGTGTGACCTGGGGAAGCTGACCTAACCTCTCTGGGCTAATTGTTCCAATGTCTATAAAAAAGCTAAAATATTCCCCTTTCTCCACAGGATTACTGCAGAGATGAAGTTAAAGTGCCACTTAACCTCATTAGGTCTTAATTTGGGGTGCAAAATTGATGTTAAGAATCTCCAAAACATTTTCATTGGAATAATTAAATCTTAATCATAGAATTTTAAAGCAGAAGGAATGCTTTTGTGATTATGTTTCATTTTTGGACTCACTACCTTATACTTTTAAATCCAGTGTCCTCTCTGCTTAACAGCAGAAATTATGTCAAATCCCAACCTTCTGCCCTTTTTCCGACTTTCAGGGCATCAAAAATTCAAGAGGAATTGTGTCCACAGTGCTAACCATCACATTTTATTTGAAAACACGATCAATCTTTAGAGGAAAAAAAGCAACTTCAGATGGATACTTCATCATAGAAGAAAACAATAAATAGGAGACTTTAAGAGCTTTGGTAAAGCTGTAAAGATTCAATTTGCTACAAATCATCAATAATGTCTCAGGAGATACACCTTCAACTACACTGATACATTTTCCTGAGATGTTCAGTGGAAAACACTTTGAGTACATGTTTAACTTCTTGTATTCTCTGTGTCGCAGTTTCTTGCTTTAGTTATACCCAGTGCGGATTTGCTACAAATCATCAATAATGTCTCAGGAGATACACCTTCAACTACACTGATACATTTTTCTGAGATGTTCAGTGGAAAACACTTTGAGTACATGTTTAACTTCTTGTATTCTCTGTGTCGCAGTTTCTTGCTTTAGTTATACCCAGTGCGGTGCAGTTTTCCGATATGGCATTTACCATCTTTGCAATGATGATTAAATGCACGCCCGTTTATTCTATGTTTCCCTATAAATCCCATATAGGCAGAGATATTGTCTAAAATTGCTCATTAAATACTTTTGAATAATGAATGCAATGCAGTGGTATTGAATCACAAGAGTCTAAGCTACAGTTTCTGCTCAGTTGGACACCCTTAGATCTCCCTTTATAGCCAGTGTCAGGAGACATGTGGGGGCTAAGGACAGACTTCTACTACACGTAGCTGCTGTACTTATGGAACTAAAAACTGACCAGCATGTAAATGGATAATATTCAATAAGTACTCACTGAGCTTCTATCTACTCTGTGCCAGATTCTGGGTTCCAAAGAACTCGTGACAATTTTCAATTTTGCCAAGAATTTGTAGAATTAAAGTATCGTGTGGTGTGGTGGGATTAACATACACTTGAGAAACAGAGGAGAGGTCGCATCCCAGCTCTTCCCCGCCGATGTGGCTGGGAGACTAGGCAAGTCAGTTAACAGTCTCTAACAATTAGGGTCTTCATTTACAAGACATGGACGGTTATATATACTCAAAACTTTATTTTATAGACTTCTTATAGATTTATTTTATGGATATTGAAAATACAGTGACTGTAAAATATAGGCATTCAATAAATTGCCATTGTTACACATTACCAAAAGTACTTAACTATTCTCAGAGCACTCTGTTTTACTTCTCTGGTATTTTACACCACCTGTACTACCGGGCTGTACATTTTTCAGATACCAATAAACAACTTCTTCCTACGGATGCAAGAAAAAAATTTTTGTGCTTTCTGTTTGATTGTGACAGCCAAGAATGAACAGGTAAAAAAAAAAAAAGAGGGAAAAAAGATGGGGACAGAATTTTTGTAACTTGGGAAAACAATGAAGAGCCTGTTTTACTCCAAGGAAGAACCTAAACTTTCAATTTACATAAGAATTGTTGGGAAATACTCCTTATCACCCTTACCTGGTTGACTATACCTTTAAATACTTAAAGATTAAACAAATTAAAAGCCAGGGAATTAAAAAAAACAAAAACAAAAAAAACTTTATTTTGAAATAATTCTAGATTCCCATGAAGTTGCAAACAAGCTAGGCACAGAAAGATAAATACTACATGTTCTCACTCATATGTGGAAATTTAAAAAGTTGATCTCATAGAAGTAGAGTAGAATTGTGGTTCCTAGAGGCTGGGAAAGGTAGGGGAAGCAGGGATAGGAAGAGGTTGGTGAACGGATACAAAATTAAGCTAGATAGGAAGAATGAATTCTAGTGTTCTATAGCAATTTATGGTGACTACATTTAACAATAATTTATTATATATTTTCAAATAGCTAAAAGAGAGGTTTTCGAATGTTCCCAACACAAAGAAATGATAAATGTCCGTGGTGATGGAAATGCTAATTATCCTGATTTGATCACTACACATTATATACAAGTATTGAAATATCACACTGTATACCATAAATATGTACAATTATTGTGTCAATTAAAAATAATAATAAAACAAGAAAAGTGCAGGGAGGTCCAGAGTGCACCCTTCACCCAGTCTACCCCAATGTGGATATCCTGGATAACTACAGTACAACATCAAAACTAGGAAACCAACATCCATAGAGCTTGTTCAAATCTCACTAGTTATACACCCACTCATTTGTGTACGTGTGTGTAGCTCTATGCAATCTTATCATGAGACTTCACATAAGCATCACCGCAAGATTCACTCCTGCTACCCTTTTATCGCCACACTCAACACTCTCTCCCATCCCCCTGGAAAACACTAATCCTGTCAACACTATGTTCCTTCAAGAGTGTTACATAAATACAATCATACAGTATGTATCCTTTTGACACTGGCTTTTTTCACTCAGCCTAATTTCCTTGAGATCTGTCCACACTGTTGCGTGTATCAATAATTGATTCCTTTTTTACTGCTGAGTAGTATTTCATGGTATGATGTACCACCACTTCTTTAGCCATTTACCAAGAGAAGGACGTTTGGGTACTTTCCAGATTTTGGCTTACATGAGTAAAACCTCAATGACCATTAATGTACATGTTTCTGCATGAAAATATGTTTTTATTTCTCTGGGATAAATGCCTAAGGGTGCAACTGCTTAGTCATATAAGTACACTTCTGTTTTGTTTTGTTTTTCCCCGGCTGGCTGGTACAGGGATGTGAACTCTTGACTTTGGTATTATAATATAACACTGCACTCTAACCAACCGGCTAACTGGCTGGCCCCCACTTCTGGTTTTAAAAGGAACTTCATTTGTCTTCCAGAGTGGCTGTACAATTTTACATTCCCACTAGCAGTGAATAAGAGATTCCGTTTCTCAGCATCCTTAACAGCATTTGGTGTCATCACTACTTCCTAGTTTAGCTATTCTAATAGATCTATAGTGATAGCCAACTGTGGTATACATGTGCATTTCCCTAATGATGCTGAACATCTTGTTTGCTTATTTGCCATCTGTATATCAATAGCAGTGAATCTCTGTGCATCCCATTTATGCATTTTCCAGTTTGTTCTTTTTTTTGATGTTGTTGCTGGCAGCTTGCCAGTAAGGGGATCTGAACCCTTGACCTGGGCATTACTAACACTGTGCTCTAACCAACTGTGCTAACCAGCCAGCTCTGTTTGTCTTTTAATGTTGAGTTTTGAGACTTCTGCATATATTCTAGATACAAGTCCTTTGTCAGGTATGTGATTTACAAATATTTTCTTCTAGTCTGTAATTTGACTTTTCATCCTTTTAACAGGGTTTTTCCCCCAGAGCTAAAGACTTTAATTTTAGAGAGGCCTAATTTATCAATTTTTCCTTTTATGGATCATGCTTTTAATATCACATCTATGAACTCTTTTACCTTCTTAGGTCCTATTACAAATATTTTCTCCTATGCCTCTTTTCTAAAAATTTTAGTTTTACATGTTACACTTAAGTCTACAATCCATTTTGAGTTAATTTTTGTGTAAGATGCAAGGTTTAGCTTGAGGTTCATTTTTCCCCCAATGGGTGTCCAATTGCTCTAGAACATTTATTGAAAAGGCAGTCTGTCCTTCACTGAATTGCTTTTGTTCCTTTGTCAAACATTATTTGGGCATATTTGTATGAATGTACTTCTGCATTCTCTATTCTGTTCCATTCATCTGGATGTCTATCATGGCAGTATCACACTGAAGAGTGATTCCTTCCACTTTATTCTTCTTCAAAATTGTTTCCATTTTTCTATGGCCTCTCCAACTCCAAATTTGAGTATAAGCTTATCTACATCTATAAAATACCTTGCTGAATTTTTTTTTTTTTTTTAACAGTGCCCACCATGGAGGGCTACTTCCCTAGGATCTGGTAAATTTATCAGCAGCTAGGGAGACTACCTAAAAGGAATTACATATAGGCATTTGGTAATTAAGTGGATATGTATTCTCTCTCTCTTTTAAAAAAATTCATTTATTTTCTGGTTTCCAATTTTATTTTTTATTGAAACATAATTGATTATATATATATTTGTGGGGTACAGATTTGACTATCAGTACATGTGTACAATATGAGGTGATCAAATCAGGATAATTAGTATACTCACGTTTACAAAACGTAATCAATCTTTGTGACTCTTAACTAATTTCTTGCTAACCCCCCGTCCCCTTTCCCACCTCTAATATTCACAATTTTATTCTATTTTTTTTTTGAAAGTTCAATGTATCCTGAAGAATTAAGAATCCTGCCCCACTGATGAGCTGAAGGACAAATCTGAAGACAATCTTTGTAGGACCTTCATAAATTCTAAGAATACAGCTAATGTAAACTAGACATAAAAAGCTTAAAATCCTCACACCCCGCCCACAAGTGTCCTATGAAGAAAAGAGGCTGAGCACTTTTTGAGGGGGCCACCTAGTAGCCTCATATCTGCACAGGTTGAGAAGTGGCTGAAGGCAGAGGGAGTGGGGAGGGATCCAGGCTCTGAATAGCCTTTGAGAAGGGTTGGCCAGTTAGCTCAGTTGGTTAGAGCAAGGTGTTGATAACATCAAGGTCAAGGGTTAGGATTCCCCGTACCAGCCAGCCACCAAAAAAATTAAAAATTAAAAAAAGCCTTTGAGAGAAACAACTTCAGAGCCCAAGAATGGCCAATCTCCCTGCTGCACACTAATATAACAGAATTAAGCTGACAGGTTCTCTGAAAGATCTAAACTCTAAAAAGGAAAAGACAACATCCATGGGAAATGGGCTGGCTCGTTAGCTCAGTTGGTTAGAGCGCAGCCTGATAACACCGAGGTCGTGGGTTCAGATCCCCATACTGGTCAGGCACCAAAAAAAAAAATAAAAAAACATCTATGGGAAAGAAAAAGTTGCTCTGTCCTCTAACCAAAACTGAAAAAACAATTTCTCTGCATTTCTGTTTGCTAATATTTTATTGAGGATTTTTGCATCTATATTCATCAAGGATATTGGCCTGTAGTTTTCTTTCTTCGTTATATCTTTACCTGGTTTTGGTAGGGAGGAGGGAGGGAGGTGTAGGTGATGGGCCATAATAATCATATACAGTGTATATTGACAAAATAAAAAAAAAAAAAGTTCAATGTATTTTTTTCCTTCCTTCCTCCCTCCCTCCTTTCCTTCCCCCACTTATGAGTGAGTACATGCAGTATTTCTCTTTCTATGCCTTGCTTATTTCACTTAATATATTTTTCTCTAAGTTCATCCATGTTGCTGTGAATGGCAGAATTTCACTCTTTTTTATGGCTGAGTAGTGTTTCACTGTATATATACCACATTTTCCTTATCCAGTTGTCTGTTGATGGACATTTAGGTTGGTTCCAACTCTTGGCTACTGTAAAAACAGCTGTAATAAACATGGGTGTCCTTGCTGAAAAAAAAATTTTTTTTTTTTTTAAAGATGACTGGTAAGGGGATCTTAACCCTTGCCTTGGTGTTGTCAGCACCACGCTCTCCCAGTGAGCTAACCGGCCATCCCTATATAGGGATCCGAACCCAGGGCTTGGTGTTATCAGCACCACACTCTCCCAACTGAGCTACGGGCCAGCCCCCTTGCTGAAATTTTGATAGGAAATGCATCTATGGATTCGACTTAGGAAGAATTAACTTCTTTACTATAGTTCCAGTCCAATCCATGATCACGTTGTCTCTCCATATATTTAAATACTTTTGGATTTCTTTTGTCAACATTTCAAAAATCTAGCACTTCTCATTACCTCCACCATCCCTTGCCTAGATCATTGCAATAAACTCTTCTCTGGTCTCCCTGCTTCCACACTTGACAGTACTCAGTCTATTCTTATCAGCGCAGCCAGAGTGATCCTATTAAAGCACAAATCAGATTATACCACTAACCGTGCAAAACCCATCTCAAATCAGATTTAAAAACTGAAGTCTTGACAAAGCCTTACAAGGTCCTATCATAACCTGGCCCTGTCACTTCTGTGATTTCATCTCCTATTTACTTCCCTCTTTGATTATACTTCTCTTTAAATATCCCCAGATGTGCTCTAACCTCAGAGCTTTTGTACTTGCTATTCTCTCAGCCTGGAACATTCTTCCCCTATGGCTCACTTCATCTCCTTCAAGTCTTTTACTCAAATTTCACGTTCTCAGTGAAGACTTCCTTGCTCACCCTATAGAAATCTGCAACCTCTCCCCTCCCACTCCTTCCTGTTGCCCTTCCTTGCTCTATTCTCTGCTAATAGCACTTATCACTATGTGATATATGACATATTTTGCAAATTTAATGTTCATACCCTGTCTTCCTCTGTTAAAAAACAAGCTCTTATAAAGCAGGATTTTTGTTTGAATTGTTCTCTGCTGGATCTCCAGCACATAAAACTACTGCCTGACATACAAGAGTATTTTGAAAAGTTTGTGGAAAAATAGAATTGAAAGATAATATGAATCTTTCCGTGAACTTCTGAAGTACTCTGGTATAACTGATCCTTAATAAATATTTACTGAGTGAACGAATGAATCTATGATTTACTAATGAGGAAAAAAATAAAAAAATGTTCAATTAAATAAACTGGGACTGGGGCTGTGGGAATGGAGAGAAGGGAACATGCTCAGAAGACATTTCTCAGACCTGGACACTGACTCACCCTTTGATCTCCTCCTTTCTTAGAGCACCTGACCCCTCTTCTTTCACTTCCTTTTTGATTGCCGGCTTCCGGGGGGCTGGGAAGGAAGCCAGGAAAGTGTGGGTCTTTTCTCCTGATAACTCACCTCCCATCCTTTCTCCACCCAGCATGACCCCATTGCTCGGGGAGACAGGTGACAAACCAGGAGAGATGAGTTAAACTCTCTAACTGGTGGGACAGCCACTAGGGATTTGTGGCAGTCTTTGGAGAAAAACCCACCTGCCTCCTGCCTGCACAACCTGTGCACATGAGGTGAGAAAGAGAAACTCACCGAAGAAACTGCTAAGCATCTTGGGAGTTCTGTGTAGAGGCTTAGTCTGGTCGTCTTCCTGTGGTTCCTGCTTCACGGCCACCTCAGGCTCTGAAATGCTTTCTGTTTGGGTCTCTGCTTCTAAAGTAAGAAAGGTCAGATGATGATGCAAATTGTTTTGACCCTGAGACTTTTTTTTTTTTTAACCCCAAGGTCATTTTGACCCTGTCGAAAAGATAACCATTTCTACCCTTTTCCTTTCTGCTGTGAATTGCAGACTTACAAACAGTGATAAAAAGAAATCTCGGCATGATTATATGAAAATATTCTCACTTCTGCAGCTGCAGAAAATGAGATATAACTTTGCATCCCTAAAATTGTCCCTGCAAGTGCTGTTTCTAACACAGGGGTCTCATGAACACCCAGATGACAGGGGTTGTTCTATGGCCTGTGAGAGTAATTTTAACCTCTAAAATCCCATAACTCAGTTTGGTTATAAAGTACCACTTGATTAATAACATTTAATTTGCACTTGTAATTTCTGAAAGCTATAAATACTTTGTTGGAGGATTACTGCCTCTTTCCTCTTTTCACACATGCATGGGGGAAAATAATAAAATAAAAACAATAACAATTATAAAACCTATTATTCTCTTAGATTTCACATTTAAACACTAAGTTTGAGAATCTATGCCTGTTTAAATTAACTGTCCTCCAAAAGACACCTGACGCCAAAATCAGGGAAATGGGCTGGGGGGAAGGAGAGGATCAGAAACTCACTGGATATCTTGGGGGGCACTGGAGGCTGGTCTCCTTCTTCTGCTTCCTTCTTTTTTGCCACTTCAGTCTCTGTGGGGCTTTCTCTTGGGGTCTCTGCTTCTGACAACAGAAAAATCAGATAGCAAAAAATAACTCTGACCCCAAGGACATTTCAATTCCCAAGACATTCTGCCCTGTTAGTTCTTCCTTGTACCAATAAAAGATGTCTGTAAAGTGATGGGAGGTATTAGACCCTGCTGCTGGTCAACTCTGAGAAGGCAGGGACCTCAGAGGGAATCCAATCCCAATGTTCATTTGTGCAGCTGAGAAACACAAATGGTAAGTCTTTTCTTATAAACTATTCTTTTAGAATGACTGACCCCAAAATAGAATTTGAAAGGGTTTTAAATGCATATGATAGCTCGTTATGGACAATAATAAAATTTTTAAAAACTGACTGAAAAAAATCATACCTTTAAGGTAACAAGGTGACAATAACTATAAAAACTTGGGAAAAATTTGCCTTAGTAGAAAGATGCTACCCCTTAAGCTTCCCCAGACACTGACAATGGCTAAAACTGCACAATTTACATTAAGATTTGTTGCTAAAAATTGCCAAAAGGAAATCAAATCTCAACCAAATTCAAATCTGGGAACATTGAGTCTAACAAGGACCTTTTATTAAACACACAAAAACCTGACCCAGCCAGCCTCCAAAAAAACCAAACCAAACAAAAAACAAAAAAAACCCCCGAACCATGGCAAAACTGCAATTTTAGTAAAATCTCATAAAGTTGCTAAATGATCAATGGATTGGTACTTTATGGCTGTGTGCCATGTGTGCAACAACATGCAAGAAACTCACAGGGGTACTGCAGGACATTTTACACTTTCAAAGGAAACTCAGTGACATCTGTTGGACACTGTATAAACTACTAGCTTGAGGAATTTTAATTTTCAGTTTTAGATCATATTCTTTTTTTTTTTTTTTTTTTTTTTTTTTTTATTTTTTTTTTTTTATTATTTTTTTTTTTTTTTTTATTTTTTTTTTTTTATTATTTTTTTTTTTTTTTTTGTGACTGGAAAGGGGAACGTAACCCTTGGCTTGGTGTCGCCCGCACCACGCTCAGCCAGTGAGCACACTGGCCATCCCTATAGGATCCGAACCCGGCGCCTCGGCGCTGGGGCCACTGAGCTCCCAGTGCCGCACTCTCCCGAGTGAGCCACAGGGTCGGCCCTAGTATTAGATCATATTCTTTGCAATGATGCTGTATTGCTGCAAAGTTGATTTTCACTGGTTGCTATTATAAATATCAAGTACTGTGCAAAAATCAACATGAGATAGGAAATGAGAGTGGTGGCAGTTCTCAACTGAATTCCATAGTTTAAGATGTTGTGCAATACATGAGGCACATCCCATTAGGAAGTAATTGTGGTTATTTAAGAACAAAATACAAATATTAGTTTTTCTTTAAATATATGTGTATTACTTAATAGTCATCTGAACATAACTACATAATAAATAGAAACCATTAAGGTATTTGCCTATGGGTGCCATAAAAAAATTACTAAGACACTAAGGGTGCTGTGAACCAAGAAAGTTTGGAAACCTCTGCTTTAGGGTGAAATTTACAAAGAAAAAGAAATCATTTGGAGAAAAATATTTTCCATAAAACAAATATGACAATAGAAGATAAAAATAGGAAACTGTATATGAATTAATAGTGAATTAGGATGACCAAATAAACATGCCAAACAAATGTATTCCAAAGTGCTTTCATAACAAAAGTTCCTGTACTGATGTATGGAATTCTGACTGACACGTTTGGATTCTGGGACACAGGCATCACATCAGAGGGGTCCAAACATCTTGTGCTGTCAGGCCACCGACCTTCCAAATCCCCCCACCACACACATACTCTACTCTCTCCCTCCTGCTCACTCACCTTCCTCCTCTTTCTTCCTCTTGGCTTCTCTGTCCTCATCCTCATTCTGCTCTTCCAGGACATCCTGAATTGTCCGTTTCGGGAGCTGCTTCCGAGCTGGGAAGGCAAAGGGCTCAGTGTGGCTGACCTCGCTGGTCTGTCTGCTCCCGCCCCAGTGAGATGGCTCTGGGCCCCATCCCTTCTCTGCCTGCCCACAGCCACTGCCCCAGTGCAGGCCTCTTCCTTCAAGCCCTGCTACCTCCTGGCTGTGTGACCTTGAGCAGGTTACTTACTCTCCCTATGCCTAGCTCTCCCACATCGGCAGAATGGAAAGAATCCTGAGTAAACAATGATGTGCTTGGCATAACAGCTGACTCTAGCAGGTGCTCTCAATGCCCCACCTGCATCCCTCGGATCTTACTATCTCTGTGTGTTCCAGACAGCTTTTCTGGAACCTTGGAAGTGGCAGGGAACCAACAGGCCTTGGGAGTAGCCATCACCCAATGACTGATGGGAGTTGGTATATACACACTCCAGCTCTCTTGCACCTTGGAGGAATAATTCTGAGGCACATTTGTGTTGCTTCCTGGGGCATCCCCACAGAATTAAGCTCCAGCTCCCACTGCAGCAGCTGATCTAATAACATAACCTGTGTTGGCTGCCTCTCTTTCTCTGAATCACTGTCTGTACTCCGTGCACCTCCCAAAGAAACAACTTGCACTTGAATCCTTGTTTCAGAGTTTCAGAGCCTGCTTCTAAAGGACTCCGAACTGAAATACTAACACATGATAAAGAACTCACTAAAAATCATAAGCATTTTCACCATTCTCTCTCATCTGGACTATTGTACCACCTCCTCCCTGGTCTCCTAGCCCCCAGTGGCTCCTTCACATGGTCCCCAAAGGACCTCACATCAGCCATGGCTGGCACTGTTGTTCTCTGCTCAAAACCCTTCCATGACTCCACATTCTCCACTTTGTCCAGGATAAAGTTTGTTTTTTGGCTGGCTGGTACAGGGATCTGAATCCTTGACCTTAGTGTTATAACACCATGCTCTAACCAACTGAGCTAACTGGCCAGCCACGGAATATAGTCTTTTGATATCCACCCTGTCCCACCTAATCTCTCTCCACCTGACCTTCTAAATCTTCCTACACTACATAACTCACTTTCTTTGACAGTACTGCTAAACTGGTGTTCTCAAACACCTCCAGGCCTTTGTGCATACTGTTCAGCAGCCCTTTAGGACACAGCTCAGTCTCACTTCCTCTGAAAAGAATTCCCTGACACATCCCAAGGGCCAATCTTAGTGTCTGCCCTGAGGCACTCTATTATTCATTATGAACTCCTCTCACACAGGGCTGACTCTCCCTCTTACAGCTCACAGACCTTCCGTGGCTCCCCAGCACAAAGCCCAGGCTCCTCAGCCAGGCATACCAGGCCCTTTGGGATCCGGTCCTCCTCTCTTCTCTAGCTCATCTCTGACCATGCCCTATTCTCAAACTCCCCCTGCTCCCCAAATCACATTTTATTCTCTAGAAACACTGATGTGTGTGAGAGTCCCCAAACATGCCATGCTGTTCCGACCCTGAGGCCTTTGCATGTGCTTTTCTTGTCTGGTACACTCTCCATCTGCCCTTTCTCAACTTGGCCAACCCTAACCCATCTTTTTAGGCTCAGCTCAGACATCACCTCATCTGGGCTGGCTGACCTCTGAGCTCTCAGAGTGCCCTATGCTAGAAGCACCATCCAATGGAAATATTCAGTGAGCTACATATATAATCTTAAACTTTCTAGTAGCCATGTTAAAAAAAAAAAAAAAGTGAAGGGCCGGCCCGTGGCTCACTCGGGAGAGTGCGGTGCTGATAACACCAAGGCCGCGGGTTCGGATCCTATATAGGGATGGCCGGTTAGCTCAATGGCTGGGCGTAGTGCTGACAACACCAAGCCAGGCTGGGCGTAGTGCTGACAACCCCAAGCCAAGGGTTGAGATCCCCTTGCCGGTCATCTTTAAAAAAAAAAAAAAAAAAGTGAACTTAGTTTTAATAAAGTATTTTGCTTAACTCAGTATATTCAAAATATGATTCCAACATGTTTTCAATATTAAAAACATGCTTTCATGCTAAGTCTTCAAAATCCCATGCATGCACTGCCTGTACATCTGTTTGGACAAAAGATTTCGATCAGAAATACTTAATCCATATTTCAGTTTTGTAAAATCTACTGCTGAAAAAGTAGATTCACATATCCAAGTTGTTCTAAAAATACTGGAAAATCCCCACTAACTGAATCAAATAACAGCTTTCAAAAGTGAATTCAATTAAAATGATATAACATTAAAAATGTGGTCCCTCAGTCATGCTTACCAAGTTTCAAGTCTCAGCAGGCCATACTAAAGAGTGCAGGCTCACACCACCCTGCAATATATATGGGTCTCTTGCCCCGTCCCCCCCCCCCCATACCAAACGTTCCCAGTTCCCTTTGGGACAAAGGCACTGTTCCTCAGGCTGGCTTTCCAGAGCCTTCTCCAGTCTCGTCACTCATTGTCACCAATCCTGTGCTCTAGGTGCCAGCTCACCAAATTGTTAACAGCCCCCAAGGGCCTTCTTAACTCATACTGTCCCCCTGCCTAGAATATTCTCTTCTCTCCTCCTTTCTCTGCTGACTCTCCTTTGTCCTTCGGGGCTCAGCTTGGTTAACCTCTCTTGTAGAAGTCTCCCTCGAGCCATGGACCCACTCATATTCCCACTTATGAGCTGTCACAATGACCAACACTGAGTGTTGAGACCAACAGTGCTGACTGTGAGAAGGGTCCAGTTCTAAGCACTTTCCACATATCACCTTTTAACTCTCCTGGCATCTTTGTGTGGTAGGTACTGTAATTATCATAAACTCTGTTTTACAGATAAAGCAATTTAAGCTCAGAGAAGATAAGTCATTTGCCCAAGGTCACACGGCCAGTGGATGGTGGAGCTGTGCTCTTAACCACTAATGCTAAGATCAGAGCTGTCCTAAGGATGGTCACCTGGGACAGAAAACTAAGTGGAGAGAAAGACAAAAAGGGCAGGGAACCATGTGCTCTTACCTGTGCGACGCTTTGGGATCCCTGATGGGGAGACGTCCATGGCAGAGGTATCTGAGAGGGAAGGGCTGTTTTCAGGAGATGTGGTAGGACTGGAAGGTGACACTTTGGGACAGTCTGGGGCAGGTATCTGGAAGAGGAAAGCAAGAACAATTCTAGAGTGAGGGGAGGAAGGAGGGACCATATTTCCCAAATAGTTGAGAGTAGATTGGACTCTAAACCTCTCAGTGTGCCTACCCTCCTTCCTGCACCCATGGTCCCAGCCCCAACTCTGGTCTTGTCCTCTCTTACCTGGGCCATTACATCACTCTCCATCTTAGATTCATGGACCCAGATTCTCCTATCATGAATCCCAATAATAATTCTCTTCTCTAAAGTAAAACAATCTTTGATTTTTAGGTAGATATATGATGGCCCAACTAAAGACTACATATCCCAGCCCTTTTGCAGCTAGGTGTGGCCATGAGCCTAAGGGCTATACTTCCCAGCCTCCCTTGCAGCTAGGTGTGCTCATGAGCCTCAGTTCTACACAATGGGATGTAAGAGTAAATGATGTACATTTTCCTTGGTTTGAATAACATCCACTCAAAATCAAGTAGAGTGCTCTTCTCTTCCTGCTCATGAGCCTCAGTTCTACACAATGGGATGTAAGAGTAAATGATGTACATTTCCCTTGGTTTGAATAACATCCACTCAAAATCAAGTAGAGTGCTCTTCTCTTCCTGCTGGCTGAATAGAGACATTCACTTTGACAAGGGCATCTTAGGAATAGCAAACAACTGTACAGAAGATGTCTAGGTCTCTGACTGTGAGACTACACCATGAATCCTGGGCTTTTTGGGCTCCTTTGAGAGAAAAATAAATTTCTATCTCACATAAGCCACTGTTATTTGTGTCTTGGTTTCAACTACTGACTTGTCTCCTTACAGGGCCCTGTGCCAGTTATTATGTGTCTGCCTTTCAGCTCCAAGCCTACCACTCTCCACTCTCGTGATGCCAGGACTGAGACTCAGCAACCCCTTTTTTTGCTCTGGCAGTCAGCTCTGTGTCAGGAAGTGCAAAAGCAGGGGTACCAGAGGGGACTGCATGACTGGAGGCAGAGCAGGCTTTTCTGGGGCAGCTGCTGGATCCAACTGATAGTTTTCCCAACACTTGCAGGTCCCGCCATGTGATACCCTGTTCTAATCACCAGTGTGGTTTCTGTCTCCTATTTGGACTGTGAAGGATTCAGGTCTCAAAGGGATATTCTGAATGCCGTCAAGGACCAAAGCTACCTCTGCCTCTCTTCTGCTCAAAACCATTCCATGGCGCCCTACCTAGCAGTCTCAGGGCAAAGTCCAAGCTCCTAAAGGTATCAATAGCTGATAGTTTGGATATGTTTCTCCCCACAAAGCTCATGTTGAAATCTTATCCTCAATGTGGCAATGTTGGGAGGTGTTTGAGTCATGGCGGATCCCTCATGAACAGATTAATGCCCTTCCTGGGCTGAGGTGTGAGTGAGCTCTTGCAGGAATGGATTAGTTCCCATGACAGCTGGTTGTTAAAAGGAGTCTGACGCCTCCCTCTAACTCTTGCTTCTTCTTGTCATGTGATGTCCTCACACCCACCAGCTGCCCTGCTGTTTTCTGCCATGAATAGAAGCAGCCTGAGGCCTGCATCAGATGTGGCTGTCCCAGAATCGTTGAGTCAAATAAACCTGTTTCTTTAAGTTAAATTATCCAGTATCAACTGTTCTGTTATAGCAACATAAAAATGAACTAATATAATGACCTAATTCCCAGAACTGGTAAATATGTAAGGCTTCATGGCCAAGGGCAAGTAAGGCTGCTAATCAGCCAACATTAAGGTTGGGTGAGTATCCTGGATTATCCACGTGGGTCCAATGTAATCACAAAGTCCTTAAAAGTGGAAGAAGGAGGCAGAAAAGGAGAATCAGAGTAAGATGTGACCACAGAAGAAAGACACAGAAAGAGGCAATGTTGCTAGCTTTGAAAATGGAGAAAAGGGGGTCTCTAGAAGCTGGAAAGGTAAGGAAATGGATTTTCCCCTAGAGCCTCCAGAAACAAACGCAGCCCTGCTGACACCCTGATTTTAGCTCAGTGAGACCCATTTCAGACTCCTGATCCCCAGAACTGTAAGATAAAAAAGTTGTTTTAAGTCACTATGTTTGTGGAAAACTGTTACAAAAGCAAATGGGAAACTAATACGGGTGATCAGAAAAGTTTCACTGGGAAGGTAATATTTGAGCAAGGCCCTGAAGAAAGTGAAGGATGATCAAGCCATGTGTGTATCTGGGAAAGAGAGTTTAGGCAGGGAAAGGAGCAAGAGGCCCAGAGGCAGCAGCCCACCTGGTAGGAGTGAGAAGCTGGGTGGAGTGAGCCAAGGAAGAGTTGTAGCTGTGGTGGAAGATGTGACGGGCAGAGGAAGAGAGGCAGATCATGAGGGGCTAGTAGGTCTCCAGGAGGGCAGTCTTTGGCCTGAGTTGACAACACCAAAGGGTTTGGGCAGGGAAATGATAAGACCCAACTTCACCACTGATTGACTGGGATACACTGCACCTGGGAAGTTACCCCTAAAGCAATGAACAAGCATTAAATGACTTTTAGACAGGGGAAGGAAGTGATCTGATGTATTTGGAGATGAAAAGTGCTCTGACCACAGGAGACTGCATATATTTTTGAACCTTTATTTTCTATCAGGCACTATTTTCAGATCTGTATGTGATTTGACTCATTTAATCTTCATAGCCACCCTGTGAAGGTGCTACCAGGAACTGCATATTACAGGATAGGCAACCAAGGCATAATGAGGTCAGGGAGACTTCCTGAGGTCCTAGGGCAGGAGCAGAGTTAGGACCAGGCCATCTGCCCTGGGGCACAACCACTAAACTTGTCCATCTCCTGGGGAACGTCTCCAGAATTCTCCTGAGCAGCTGCTGCACTCAGTTCCAAAGGCTAATGGGAATTATGTTGTCTTCTGATAAAAATGGGCAGACCAATGAGGACCTAACCTGGCCTTTGGTGGGAGTGAGGGCTTCATCCTCCTCCTCCCCTTCACTGCTTAGGACCCGGGACGCCTTCCTCCCTGGTCTCTTCACTGGAGAGTCACTCTCGGGCACCACTCCATTCTGCTCTTTCAGTGCCACCCTGAAAGGAGGTGAAATGGGGGTATGGGAGGGGAAAAGGGGATTGTTATAGCAGAGTGAGGGCACTGCTCCCGAACACACCAGGGTCTTCACTACGTTTCATTCCCTTCCTTTCCTTTCAAGCATCCAATGAACATTTTCTAGGCATCTCCTTGGCATATACTGTATCACCCATCCATCTATCCATCAATCTGTCACGTCTCTGGAGGCCTCCTGAGTGCCTACGCCATGACAGATGATGCTGAGGAGCAGATGGGGTCCCCACCTAGGGCAGAGACTGGCCTCCAAAATCCATTTGGAGACCTTTCTTTCTTTCAGTCATACAAACCTCTGAGTTTTAGCTAGGTGCATGACAACCAGGAACTACACCTCCCAGCCTCCCCTGCAGCTAGATATGGCCACATGATGAGTTCTGACCAATAGGAAATAAGCAGTACGAGGCTGTGCACTTTGCTCCTTACTGCTAGCCCTCCATGTTATCTTACCCTGGAACTCTGACTTGCTCACTTGCTTTGACAACACAGATGAGGGAATCTAGGTCCTGGGACAACCTAATGGTACACAGCCACCTACCTGCCCAATATTGTCTCAATAGCTAAGTCTTACAAGTAAGAAAAAAGCAACTTTTACTTTATCTAAGTCACTATGACTTTGGTTACTAATTTTTTTTTTTTTTTTGGCCTGGCCAGTATGGGGATCCAAACCCTTGACCTTAGTGTGACAACATAGTGTTCTAACCAACTAACCTAACCTGCCAGCCAACTTTGGTTACTGTTAAAGCAGCCTAACTACTTCTCTGACACTGGTTCTGAGGAGCTTCCAGTCTGGTGAGAGACACAGACACAACCCATCATAATGCAGTGTGATATGCAGACTGATGGAGGTTGCTTAGGCACTGAGAACACAATGCCTGCAGGTTTCTGCAGTCACAGAGCTCAGTCTGGATGAAATGACCAAGGAGTATGCCAACAAACTGTCTGGCAAAGGGACCAACGAGTATGTCAACAAATCCCTAGTCAGGTCAGTGATGATGCACCCATTTTATGGAACATCATCACAAAGAATGAAGTAGATTTGTAAGAAGCATCATGAAAAGGGCTTTAAGATTTTTTGGTGGAAAAAAATCGGTTGTCAACTTTATGACAAAAGTGGCTGTAGATTTTGTTCACTACTAAACCCAGAGTGTCTAGAACTGTGCCTAGCACATGAATATATTCAGTAGATATTTGCTGAATAAGTGAATATGTATAGTAAAATTCCACGAATATAAAAAATACGTTTACTTATATATACAAGCAATTTACATATATAATAGTCCCACTTTTACTATTTAAAATTAATTAAAGGTATTTGTTATTAAGTATCTATTATACGTCAGGCTATTTGAGATATAATACTGACTGAAATGACAGTCCCTGCTATCAAATATGGGGAATGCTTATTTGTTCAACAAATATTTATTGAGCACCTACTGTTTGCCAGTAACTGTGTTAGATGCATATAGATTTATATGTATAGAAAAAAGATTCAAAAGGGTAAACCACAAACTGGTAAAAGTAGTTCCTTCGGGGAGTAAATATTGGAGGGTTTTTTAAATTTACCCATTTCTCTGAGTTGAAGAAGTATTTTTACTTTACCCATTTCTCTGAGTTGATGTATTTACCATTACCAAGTATAATTCCACATATGAACATCTATGGTAGACAAACAAAAATATCTGCACACATGCCCAAGGATACACATACAGACTATTCACTGCAGCATAGACTATTACAACCACAAATTGGAAACAACCTAATATCCATCAATAGGGAAATGCAAAACAATTTCTACAGTAAATCCACAAAATGAAATACAAGGAAGGTAGAAGAAATAAAATAGTCCTGAAAAAAATTTCTAAGTCATAATGTTAACCAAAGAAAGCAAGATGATGAACACCACAAACAGTATAATCTATTTTTAAAAATTAAATGAACCACAGAAAATAAAACTACATAAAATGCTCACGTAAGGGCCGGCCCGTGGCTCACTTGGGAGAGCGTGGTGCTGACAACACCAAGTCAAGGGTTAAGATCCCCTTACTGGTCATCTTTTAAAAGAAAAAAAAAGTTCATGGAAAGACGTATATTATCTTTTAATTCTATTTTTTCCAGGAGCTTTTTGAAGAGCCCTTCTATAGCAATGTATACACTAAAGGAACAGATGTGGAAATCAAGAATGTTGAAAAAAATTATTACTTGATTCTTACCACTTACTGAGTGCCTTTTATGAACCAGGAACAGTACTACAAGTTGTACATGTGTTTACTCAAAACTGGGGCACAGGAAGTGAAGCTACTTGCCCAGGATCCCAATTTAGAGATGTGAACTAAAGCTAGCGTGAGTCCACGTTCTGGCAAGATAATTGGTCAAGGGGTGATTATATGACCCAAGTCAGGCCAAGCAGGGTTTTCCCTGAAAGCCTGTGATGTGGATGCTGGAAGAAAGAACATTGCTCACTTCTGTTTAGAGACGGCATCAAGGTGTGGCCAGTGACCAGCTTCTCTGCCTCATGGAGAAAGTCTCGTCTAGAATGAAGCCAACATGTGGAAACAGAGCCCTGAAGACAACTCTGAGGCCCTGGATCCAGGTGTGCCTGAAATTGGACCTGCCTTTGAATTCCAGCTATCTGAGTAAAAAAATTCCTTTTGGGACCCAAGACATTTTGAAACAGGTTTGTAACACTTGCAACCAAGAGAATCCTGACTGCTAAAGGAATAAATTCACTATTTCCTGGCCCCATTACATACTTTGGAAGGGGCTCCGTCTCTCTGCTGCTGTTGGATGTCTCCTTCTCAGGTTTCCTTGCTTTACCCTCTTTCTTGGGGTGGAAAAATGACCTGAAGGAGCAGAAGAGGGGGGAAAAAAAAGGGAATGATAACAGCACCAATACCTCTCTTATCCATGCCATACCCTACAGCTTCCAATGCCCTTTCCCATCCCAACACATGACAGATGATTTCAAACAATCCTTTTGACCAAAAAGGAAACTGAGGCTCTTACAGGAGAGGCAACACTCTGCTTATTTTTCTGCTCTGACTCATCTGAGAGATATGACACACCACAATTCTCATTCAACAAGTATTAACTAAACACTTACGTGCCAGAGCCTAGATATTTGGCAGTAACCCAGACACATAAAGTCCTTGCCCTCAAGGAGCTGACACTCTATGGGAGGAGACAAATATTGAGCAAGTAACTAAATATAAAATGTCAGGAGGCATTAAGTGCTCTGAAAAATATAAATAAAGCAAGGTACCTTCCCACTAACTTGAGATTGCCTAGACTGAGTGGCTTGCTTCTAAACAACAGAGTACTGTGAGGGAAAAATAGGAACTTTACAGTGGAGAGGGCTGGCCAACACTTCCCTAACCACGTGATTGAGGTTAGCTTTGCCAGTGATGTCATGGGAATGTCATGTGCCCCTGACACAAGGTGACAGCTTTTGGTGGTATCTTTCCAAAAACCCATAACTCTAGTCTAATTATGAGAACAACATTGCACATACCAAAATCAGGGGACATTCTACAGGATAGTTGGCCAGTACTCCTCAAGACTGACATGGTCATAAACAACAAGGAAAGTCTGAGAAACTGTCACCCAGAAGAGACTGAGGAGATGTTAAAGGTAAATGCAATGTGTACCCTGAACTGGTTCCTGGAATAGAAAAAGACATTAACACAAAAAGTGGCAAAATCCGAACAATAAAGTGTGAAGTACAGTTAATAGTAATGTACTGATGTTGGTTTCCTAGTTGTAACAAATGGACCACAACAATGTAAGATGTCAACAGTGGAAACTTGGTGAGGGGTATATAGGAACTCTGTACTATCATCACAACTTTTCTGTACATCTAAAATCATTCTAAAATGAAGAGATTATTTAATCTTAAAAAAAAGAAAATAAAGCAAAGCAAGAGACAGAAAGCAGTCAAGGGTACTATCAGCCCAGGATACAACATCCCCAGATTTCTTGTCACATGAGAACAACACACCCCATGATTGGCGTAAGCCACTATCTCCCAAGTTTCAGTGGTGAATGTCCAGGTCTGATCTGTGTAGCGTCCATTCCCTCCTTCTGGTAACTGCCTCTCCGTTTTCCTCTTGGGATGCCTCTTCCCCCTGGATTCTCTTAGTACATATGATTTCAGTGGACCAGCCCTTTTACCTGTGACCAGGGGTGGACAGATGACCAAGGCCTGCCCAACCACAGAACTGCATCCCTGTGGCAACAGTGGCTGGGTCAGGGATAGGCATGTGGGGCAAGATGGACCAATGAAGCTTGACTCTAGATACTGTTGGGACAGAAACATCCTTTTTCCACTGGGACTGCTAACAGGGGGAGAGCCTGCCTGAGAGTGATGACATCAAAGAAACAATAGAGACAGACAGACTCCCAGTGACAAAGTTTTGGCAACCGGGTCCAACCAAGCCTAAGGCCATTTACTCCAAAAGGTTTTAAATATATAAGCCAAGTAATTCCCTTTCTTTCTTCTTCCCAAAGCCAGTTTGTATTAGTATGGAGTGTCTTAACTACTACTGATGTTTTAGACTGAATCATTCTTTGTTGTGGGGGGCTATCCTGTGCATTGAAGGATGCTTAGCAGCATGCCCGGTCTTTATCCACTAGATGCCAGTGGCAAATCTCCATTCTCCTAAGTTCTCAAACCATACATTGCCAGATGTTCCCTGGGGAGCAAAACCACTGCTGACTAAGAACTACTAGGTTAGGGTTTCTGTCCCTTGCATTAAAAAGTTTTGTTTAATATACTACCTGTCTTCCATATACCACTCCCCATTTTCCATACTACTCAACTTCTAGAAATTCCAACTTGAAGTCTAACTTGAGTTCTTCTAAGAAATGGCATAGATTTAGAGAAAGAAGCAGAGGACTTGGAGAGTATAAGACTGAGGGGGTACAGCAGGGCCCTTACATGATACTTCGCTGCATGATGGTGTTAGAATTCTCCCTCCTGTTCTGTTCTTTTCCTTTTCTTCTCTCGTCAGCTATTTCTGAAAAAGAAACCCAAATACTTGTTGAGGATACTGGTTGTCCAGAGATCAAAGTACATAAAATCCCTTCTTTTGGAAAAAAAAAAAAAAGAAACGGAAAAAAAATCAGAAACATGAGTTTTTCCTTCAAGAAGAAACTCCTGTTTTAATGAATCAAAATGATTTGCTAGTGAGATTTATTAGTAAAGAATAAAAGTTCCAAATCAGAGAAAAAGCTAAGATGCCTCCTTTAACATATAGGGCCTGCTTTTCATCTAATATGAAGCACACACTTAAGACCTTAAGCTGAATTTTTTTTTTTGAGTTAAGTTTTAAGGTTAGTAGAAAATTGTTTTTAGGTGTTTACATAATGTCCTAAAATGACTGTGCAACACGGCAGTTCATATTATACCTGGGGGTCTACATAAGTTAGCTGTTGAGCAACTTCTAAGGTACGTTAACTGAAATAAAGGGCAGAACATCATGCAGAGCGAGCTACTGCACTGTGTGAAAAAGAATATAAACGTTTCTGCTTGTTTATACAGAGAACATCTTTGTTGGGAGACAAAAAAAACTGGTGATGCTGTCATCTTGGGAGGTACAGACACAAGAGACTTTTACCGTGTACCCTTTTGTATGCAGAACTATCTGAATAATTACATATTAAAAATATAATTTTTTAAATTTAATATTTTAAAAAATTAATCCATTACTTAATGAAACCAATAGTAGTCACTAGGGTTTCTACAGTTTAGAGCAACCCTGGGGTCCACCGAACATTCACACTACTCCCCAGGAGTCCAAGAATAGAATTCAAGACATCTAAGAAATTTGATGGGAAAAAAAAAGGTAAGTTTATTTTTGCAAACTTCTAACTGGAACCGAGCCTTTCCTTCTATTATAAGTACTGGAAATATAACAAGGAAGTACTAGCAGGACCTCTGGGTGGACTGCTGGAATCTTCTTTGATCCCTGGATCCCCTTTGCCCACACCACGTGGCCTCAGTGTGCATTCCTCTCCCACAGCCTTGGCCAACACAGTGCTGGCAGCAGACTCAATCTTGAACTCAGACTCAATCTTGGAGTCGGAAAACTCAATAATTTCCTAACAGGGTTCCTCAGGGCCATTTGGGGAGCAGGAAGTAAGCCAAGCTTCAACCAGAGCAGTTCACAAAGAAAGCAGGTTGGGACTTAGGGACCAAAATCCTGAGGGCAAAGGAGAGAAGGGAATGCGGACTATAGTGATCACTACTATCTGAGTGCTTACCTGCTAGGCATTTTACATTCTCAGTTTTATCAAATCTCTGTAACAACCCTGTTACAGATAAGGAAATGAGGCACAAAGAAATTAATGGGACTTGCCGCAAGTCAAGTACCTTCCACTCCATATGTGCCCATTCCACAGCTTACTGCAAGTGAAGCAGGGAGACTAACTCTAAGCTTGACAAACTAATCACATTCTCAAGGATCCTTAATTAGCCTTCAAGCCAGCCCTTCAAGAGAGGTGTGATCATCTCTACTTTACAGATGAAGGTATTGAGGACAGAGGGATATAGCTGAAGCTCAAGCAATCCTTCAAATCCTGGTGTGACTGGTTCCAAAGTCCTGCTTCTTTCTTTCTCTTTACCATGGAATGCAAGCCTTTTTAAGGTGGGTCTCTTAACTCTCCTTACTGCTGGGGGTGGGTGGCAAGCCAGTTAATACCTCTGAAAGGCCACCTGGCATCTCTATCAGAAAGGCAACTCCACTTCGATGAATTTAGCCAGAAGACACTCACAAGTGGACCAAGTGATAGGAGCACAAAATCACTCACTGCAGCACTATTTGTAATAACAAAAGACTGGAAACTGGTGGAATGTCCAATTGGTTCCCTAAATACTTATACAACCATACAGCGGAATACTGTGCATTAAAATTGAATGAATGATGGCTAAAGGGTATGTGGCTTCTTTTTGGGGTGAGAAAAGTGTTCTAAAATTGATTGTGGTAATGACTGTACAACTCAGTGAATATACTAAAAACCACTGAATTTTACAACTTAAATGTACAAATTATATGGTATGTGAATTATATCTCAATAAAGCTTTTACCTAAATAAGTGAAGAATATCAAATAAGGATGGAATACTACTCAGTGATAAAAAGAAATGAAGTACTGATACATGCAACAACTTGGATGGATCTCAAGGACAGTATGCCGAATGAAAAAAGCCAGTCTCAAAGGGTTACATACTGAATGATCTGTTTACACAATCTTCTCCAAATGACAAAACCAGAGAGAAAGAACAGATTAGTGGTTGCCAGGAATTAGGGGAAGGGTGACTACAAAGGGGAAACACAAGGAGTTCCTTTGTGGAGAGGGAACTATTCTGTCCCAATTGTGACGGTGGTTGCACAAATCTATACGAGGGATCAAATTGCATAGATATACACATGAATGTGTGTAAGAAACACCCCCCTCCCACGCACATCCCTGAGCATGTTTAAAAACTGGTGAAAACCGAACAAGGTCTGTAGTCTAGTTAACCGTACAGTACCAATGCCAATTTTCTGGTTTTGATATTGGACTACAGTTATATAAGATGCCACCACTGAGGGGAAGCTGGATTTTTTTGTTTTTTATTTTTTAAAAGATGACCGGTTAGGGGATCTTAACCCTTGATCTGGTGTTGTCAGCACCACACTCTCCCAAGAGAGCTAACCGGCCATCCCTATATAGGGATCTGAACCTGTGGCCTTGGTGTTATCAGCACCACATTCCCCCGACTGAGCCATGGGCAGGTCTATGTACTATTTTTACAACATCCTTTAATCTGTAATTATTTCAAAATAAAAAGTAAAAACAACAAAACAGAATAAAGAAGCTCTCTATGTACTAATATAGAAAGAAGCCTTAAATACATTAAGTGAAATATTAAATAATAAACAAGGGAGGCAGAACAGTATGTATAATTTGCTACCAATTTTGTAAGATGGGGGAAAATAAGAACATAAGACATAAAATAAGTGTATTTCAAAAGTATATGGAAAAATAGAATTAAAAGATATTATGAATCTTTCAGGGGCCAGCGCATGGCTCACTCGGGAGAGCGTGGTGCTGATAACACCAAGGCCATGGGTTCAGATCCCATATAGGGACGGCCAGTTTGCTCACTGGGTGAGCGTGGTGCTGACAACACCAAGTCAAGGATTAAGATCCCCTTACCAGTCATCTTTAAAAAAAAAAAGATACTATGAATCTTTCCATGAACTTTATTCAGACCCCTCATATTCATTAGTATTGCTTGTATTTGCAAACAGAAACCCTGGGAAGATAATCAAGAAGCCAGCAACGTGGGTGGGGGCAGGCAAGGTAACTGGGAATAAGGGTGTGAACCAGACTTTTTACTGTGTACTTCTAGCCTGGCTTTATATCTAAACCACGTAAATCTATTACCTGTTCAATTTTTTAAAAAATAGTAACTTGGGCCAGCCCATGGCTCACTTGGGAGAGTGTGGTGCTGACAACACCAAGTCAAGGTTAAGGTCCTCTTATCGGTCATCTTTAAAAAAAAAAAAAATAGTAACTTTAGTAAATAGTAGCCCTCAGTAGCTTTTCTACTTTTCTCAGTCCCCTACTTCCCACGTCCCACCCAACTTACTCCAGGCTCTTCCCTGTGGGGAATGACTTCCCCACACCCCACCCTTCTGCCCATCTCTGAGTGCTGGATTGGAACATCACCATGGCCAATTCTGGAAGCCTCCCTGAGGCACCTGCTGTAAAAGATGACTCTTTTCTGACCTCTCATGGTGGTTAATGGGTACTTCTTCTGTCACGCATATTATACGCATCCTGTGTTCTTGTGATTACATTCAGAGTTTATCATTCCAATCATATTTGGAGCTCTGGAGGGATGGGCTGTGCCTGATTCACCTCCATCTCCTCCAAAAATTATTTCTCAGACTTCAGGCATTCTTCATACCACCTGTGCAATTTCTGCCATAACTGTGTATGACCTGAATTTTTTTCCACTTAATGTTTTTTTCTACAAAAGACTCAACTTTTTATTAACTGGGGTGTTTACTAGGTGCTACTATTCCAAGGGCTTTATATAAACTAATTCACTTAAATGCTATTAAAATTCACTATTATATCTATTTTACAAATAAGGAAACAGAGGCACAGAGAGGTTGAGTAGTTTGGTCAGGGTCACGCATTTTAAAGGGTTGCAGAGCCAGGGCCTGAAGCCAGGTTTCTGGCTCCAGAGTTCATGTCCTTAACCACTAACTATCCGAGGGGTCCCTTATATTGTGATAGAGAAAGATGGAGGTGGTCCCTAGGTCTTGGGGCTGAGATAAAATCATCAATGTTAACGTTACCTCATGCTTCCCAACAATCTGATGTGGTATTTTCAATTTTTATCCCCATTTCACTGAGAGGAAACTGAGGCACAGAAAGGTTAAATCACTTGCCTCGAGACACAGAGCTCATTAAGAGGTAGAGGGTGATTCAATCAAGGGAATCTAGCTATACATTCCAGGGACTTGCACTAAACTTAAAGAAATTTCTGTCCCTGTCACAAATAGAATACAGCAGTAAAAATAAACACAAAGAACAAAACCAGATGATTAAATTTTAGTTAGATAGCATTGGCTGCTGAAGGCTCTGAGCTCAGGCCTGCTGCTCTCTGTTCAAAGTGGTAATTAGTTAAGGACTAGAGAGGTGTGGAAGATACCCTAGCAACAAGCTAAAAAAAAAATGGATTAACTTTCTTATTATAACAGTATTATTTAATGTAATATCTACATATCACCTCAAATTACCTTAAGTAACTCTTTAATTTTGTTAGGTGTGAAAGGTATATTGTGGCTGTATGAGGGTATTTCATAAAGTTCGTGGAAATTTTGATTTAAAAAATACAAATCCTCCCATGAACTTTTTGAAGACCCCTCGTATAAGAAAATACCTGTATTGCTTAAAGAAGCATGTTGAAAAAAATAGCAAAAAATATGTCGTAACATGTGTAAATTACTTCTTTCAGCAAATGCCTGAAATTTGCTTTAAAATAATTCAGGGTTTTTTTTAGAGGAGGAAGGAAGGAGTATAGATTAGGAGAAATCAGAATGGAAACATTTTGATAATAATTGGGGCTAGGTAATAGTACACAGGGGGGTTCATTAGACTACTCTACTTCTGGATATGTTTAAAATGTTCCATAATAAAAATTAAAAATATTTTTTCAGAAAAAAAGGTGATGCAAACTGCAAAATGTTAAGTTGTAAAATCAAGGCAACAGTATACTATCATTATCCTGATTGCTCTCCTCTGTATGTCTGAAAAAAATTATTGGGGCTAGGTAATAGTACACAGGGGGGTTCATTAGACTACTCTACTTCTGGATATGTTTGAAATGTTCCATAATAAAAATTAAAAATATTTTTTCAGAAAAAAAGGTGATGCAAACTGTAAAATGTTAAGTTGTAAAATCAAGGCAACAGTATACTATCATTATCCTGATTGCTCTCCTCTGTATGTCTGAAAAAAATTTTTTTCTTTTCTTACTTTTTTTTTTGTATGTCTGAAAATTTTTATGAGTCAAGAAAGAAAGAGTAATCTAAAATTATGAATAAGAATATAATTGAGTATATAGCTCAACGCTCAGAATTCAGGAAAACCAGTAACTAATTTAGTAACTGGTCTAGTCCCTCACTCCCTCAAAAAATTGGGGCTGGATGGTTAGCTCAGTTGGTTAGAGCGTGGTGCTGATAACATCAAGTTCCAGGGTTTGAGACCTGTATTGGCCAACTGACCAAAAGAACCCCCCCCCAAAACACTCTGAGAATCTTTCACTTTAGAAAGTTCTAATCTATCCTGTACATGAATTATTTTTAAGTCTGTATCTTTTCTTTCCAACCAGCCAGTCCATGGAAAGCTGTAGCCGATTCACCTCTACACATAGAACAGAGCTTCGCACAGAGTTCACTGAATGCACATCTCATCTCCCAAGACTCTTCTGGTGTGCTGGGCCTCGGGGGACAAACAGAAAAAGAACCCTGGTCCCTGCTCTTGGAAAAGCTCATGGATCCCACTCTAGCAGACCTGCAAATTAAATAAGAATGAAATAGGACTGATGGCTCCAACAAAGGACAGACATGGAGAGGGTAATAATAAAAGAAGGAATGAACAAATAAATCCACAAACTCCACTAACACTCAGTCTCTCGATTCACAGCTCACGGTTCAGTGCCACGGTGTTAAATACCGTTTATACGCTGATGGTTCCCACATTTATATCTCAATTTCAGATAGCCCATCCTCCAACTACCACCCCCATCTTTCCAGCTGACTTCCTTGAGGGACTCAACTCCAAAAGTTCCTCGGTACTTTCTGGACCTACAGTCCTGATGGTTAGTCCTCTCTCTCTCTATACTGTCCCTGCCCCATTGCATCCTCCCTCCCTTCCTTTATTCAGCTTTGATTCCTGGTGCTCTTGTGCCCTGCCTCCCTCGAGCTGTCACTCACTAAGGAAAACCCCAATGCTGACCAAGCCCAACTCTCTCTGGCTATTCTGTGCCTGCACCTGCAGAGCTGCTGAAGGTCCCTTGGGAGCTCTTGGGGCTGCCAGCAAACTGCTACATTTCCCTAGTCTATTCAACTGTCCTGCTCCTATTTCCCATGTGGTTCACTTCTCAAACCACAACACCTCCTTCACCCTCACTCTCAGCTGAGAAAATGGAAGCAATCAGGAGAAAGACTACAAGCTCCCACCACATCTACCTGCACAACTTCAAGGCTGCCCATATGCTCTGACTTCCCATCACAGCTGGTTACTGTGGACCAATCCTTTGTGCTCCCATCTAAAGCCAGCTTGCTTCCCCTGCATGCCAGATCTCACCACCTTACCTCCACAGCTACGATGTTCTGGCAAGCCTCTCCTGTATCACCAATTTTTACTCTCTTGACCATTCCCATCAGCTTACAAATCTGCTATAATTTCTCTCTTCTTAAACAAAAGCCCTCCCTTGACCCAACGTGCTCCTGCATCTATCACCCAATTTCTCTGCCTCCTTTTCATAAGTCATACAAAGAACTGTCTAAGGGCATCCTCTCAAGTTTCTCTCCTACCACACCCTATTGAACACTTAAATTCTCTGTTGATGACTGAGGATATCTGGGTTGCTAAATCCAAAAGTCATTTGTCATTTCCCACCTTACTTGGCCCATGAGCAGCATTTGAAACATCTGATCCCTTGCTCCCTTGAAATTCTTTCTTCACACCACACTCACACAACTTTTGTCCCACTTCACTGTCCACTCTTTCCTGGATTCCTTTAATGGTTCTTCCTTAGCAGCTGTGGTGACCTGAATAATAACCCCCTCCCCTGAGGATATCCATATCTTAATACTGGAACCTGTGAATATGCTACTTTACATGGTAAAAGGGACTTTGCAGATGTGATTTTGAGATGGGGAGATTATTTTGGATTATTTGGGTGGGCCCAACGTAATCACTTACAAGTGATGATAAGCAATCCTTATGAGTGGAAGAAGTACACCAGGGTCAGAGAGATTTAAAGATATGATAGTGCTGGTTTTGAGGATGGAGGAAGGGGCCACAAGCCAACTAACTGAAGATAGCCTCTAGAAGCTGGAAAAGGCAAAGAAATGATTCTCCCCCAGAGCCTCCAGAAGATATGTGACCATGATGACATTAGATATTAGCCCAGTCAGACCCATTTCAGAATTCTGACTCTGGAACTCTAACAGAATAAATCTGTGTTGCTTTAAGCCACTCAGTTTGTGATAATTTGTTATAGCAGCAACAGGAAACTAATACTGCAACTCACTTTCTAACTGTTGCAGCAGTACCCTAAAGCCCAATCCTCAGATCTCCTCTCTGCCCTATTTACAACACTCTCTTAGAGATTTCATCCAGTTTTATGGCTTACACTCTATAATGACCCCCAAATGTGTAAGTCTAGCTGCAATCTCCCCCTCTGTACTCAATGACTCATGCTTTCAGTTTCCTATACTAATATCTCAAACTCAATGGAACCAAAACCAAACAAACTCTTGGTTTACACACACACTCACACCCATTCCTATTCCTCCTCTCTCAGCAGTGATAGCTCTTTCATCCAATATATCAGGTCAAAAGCCTTGGAGTTTGCTACATATCTATTATTTAACTATTTGAAAAAAAGTGACAATACCAACTGCTATTGAGGATGTGGAGCAACAACAACTATCATACATTGCTGGTGGAAACGCAAAATGGAACTGCCACTTTTGGAAACGTTTGGCAGTTTCTCAGAAAGTTCAAATTCGGTGCTGATAAGCAGAATCTTTCAAAACCTGGAGGCTGTAGTGACAAAGAATGATATAAAAGGGTCTCTGGTGAACAGTCTGTGAATGACAAAAGACTTAAGTTTGAATTTTTTCTAGTTAATAAAAGCTCACATTTCCTGACCTGTCTGCTCCCCTACTTACATTCCACTTCTGTCAAGTAATTTACACCTTTCCCCTAAATATGCTACTCTTCCTCATCTTCTGAGATATAAAACAGCTCAGCATTCTTCAAAAGACAACAGAGGAAAGTGAGACAGGAAAGGGAAAGTACCTTGCCCATGGCCACACAACCAGTTAGTGATGGATACTAGAAACAGAGGAGCCCAGTTCTGAGAACCACCTGAGATTCATGTTTAAAACATATCCACCCCATTCCCAGAACTACTGAACCAGAATGGAGGGGGAAATCTGCAGGCCTAGTGAGCTCACAGGGGAGCCTAAGACAAAATAAAATTAAAGAGGTCTTAGATTCGGCTTCCCGATCTTTCTCTCATGCCTCCTCCTTAGGCCACCTAAGAAGCAAAAGTTGGAGATTCAAACGTGCTGAAATGGGGATGGAGGGCCCCCCTCCCCGTTAGGAGCGATGTCCTTAATCCCATTTTTTGCTCTTTCCTCTCACCGATCACCCTTGGCTTTCAGATGCCAGGTGTTCTCCCCCTCTTTGACCCTTCAAGCTACCCCCTCGCCTAAGGAAATCCTCCCTTCCTAAGCTCCTCTGCTTCCCTTCTCCCATCCACTGGGCAATAGTAAGCCCTGACCATTCCTTAAATTCTTCTCGGTCTCACCTACTCAAACCTCCTCCACGGCCCCACTTCGGTACCATTCCTGTTGTCTTAGCACGCCCCTTAGCAGGCATACACACCGCCAGACTTCTTCCATTCCAGAAGGTTCTCGACCCTTGACCTCTCCCTGATCCCACCTCCTTTCAGGGGGACCCACCCCTTACAGGTGACCCCGCCCTCTATTAACCTTCTCCAGCCCCACTCCCTGCAGGGGGCCCCGCTTTCCCTCGCTCTTCCAATTCCCACCTGACCCCACCCACCAACACCTTTCCACGACCCCTCCTCCTTCCAGGTATCCCCGCCCCTCCAGGCCTCTCAGACTCCGTCGAGTTTAACCGGCTCTGATTCTCGTCTACCCTCTACCTGGCTCCTCTCCCTCCGCCTGCCCGCAACCCGCTGCCTCGCCTCCCCCGTCCGCCGCACTCGCGGCCGCCTCAGCGTCCCCACGCGCGAGCCTCTGCAGGCACCCCCACCTCGCGAAGTTGTGGGCCCCGAGCGTTCGGTACGCCCGCCGCCCGTGCCCTCCAGCACCACGCCAGCGGCCCCTCTTGCCTCGCGCCAGCCCCGCGCGCCGCGGTCCACAGCGACACACTCGAACCCGCCTGGAGAGCCGCTGCAGTCCCAAATTCGCGCCACGGAATTCGCGCGCAGACTTCGGCGGACGAGGCGGGGCCGAGCTGAGGGGGCGAGGCCCAGGCGCCGTTCGCGCCGCCGTCGCCGCACGCGGGACGCTGGGAATTGTAGTGTTCCGAACCGGAGGCGGCCTGGTAAGGGGTGAAGGAGGGGGAGCCCTCCCGCACAGCACGCTGGGAAACGACCCCGAACTTTCCCTCGCCCTGGGTGAGCGGGCGTGGCTGCGGAGTGGCGGAGAAAGGAGAAGATTCGGTGGCAGCCGCCGTGCAAAGCATGGCGGGAAGAGAGGCGGGAGGCCGCGCGGGGCATCCCGGGAGCAAGGGCCGGGCCGGGCCTCGGCGCGGGGCACTGTGGGATGTGGACGCCGCTCCGGGGCGGGTAGGTGAGTGGGGAGGGGCGGGAAGGGTGCCTATCTGGGGGAGGGGAGAGGCATAGCTAGGTGGGACGGCGAGGCTGGGAGGGGCCGCGTGGAACGGTTCTGGGAGGGCTTGGGGAGGCGGAGCCTGCTAGAAGGAGCTGGCTGCTCGCGGGGGAGGCGCAGCTGGACTTGGGGGGAGCCTCTGGGGTGAAGAAGCCAATCTGAGGACGAGGGGTCGTGTCTAAAACGAAGACACACATTGGGGAGGATGGTGGCTGTAGCTGGGAGGAGGGGGCCGCAGCCGGACTGGGGGACGAATCTGAGGAGAAGCGGGACAACGGAAAAATATTGGTGACACTTCTGAGGAGAATTGGCCACAAGTGGGACACAACTGTAGGCGAAAGGTCCATAAGTGGATGAGGGGAGCACGTCTGGAAATGGGAGCATATCTGGGAAGCAGGAGCCATAGCTGGATGTGGCGATCCATAGGGGTCACATCTGGAGGACGGGCAACAACTGCATGTGGGTGACACATCTGGGGAGGAGGGAGCCACAGGTGCACGAAGAATATGACTGGATGAGGGGTCCATGCCTGGATGTGGGGAGCACATCTGGAGATGGAACATCTTTAGAGGGGGCACAACTGGGTGTGGGTTACAACCAAGTGTAAGCACATGGAGGGGGGATTTCCAGATGGATGGGGGCACTAGAGGTTACTGCTAGGGGTGAGAGACACATTTGGAAGGGGGAAAAGTCTTAGTTGGAATTTGGGAATACATTTGAGCTTAAGGGTCTTATGTTGGGAGAGGGTACCCCAACTGTACATAGGGGTCACATCTAGAAAAGAGGAGACCAGAGTTGGAATTAAGGATCCTAATGACAGGCTCCCACTGAACCTGGGGTAAGGCGGTAGGGGGAGGCCAGAGATAGGGTGGGGATTCATATCTGATGGAAAACGGGCACATCCGGCCCATGGCCTCACCCGGACGAGGGCACCAGCACCCGACGGGGCAGGCTGAGAGTGGAGAAAATACGACACCCCGTACAGGGATGGGTTTGATATCCTGCAGTTTTCCCCCCTTCTACTTAGGCGCCCCAGGATGGAGCGGCCGGAGCCCCTATCCGGCACGGCGGCGGGGCAGGAAGAACAGGAGCTGAGGGAGCGGGCCTTCTTCTCATGGGCCGAGTTCAGCCGCTTTTTTGATGCGTGGTGCCAGCAGCGGCTAGCACTTTTCTTCGTCAAGAGCTCCATGCATCTGGCCCGCTGTCGCTGGGCCAGCGCGCCCCCGCTCTACACGCTCATTGATGTGCTCAAGTACAGCTATGTGCGGCTCGTGTGCAAGGACGTGCGTGCGCCCAGCCGGCCCGCCGTGGGGTGAGTGAGCCTGAGCCCAGCCCTGCTGGGGTGGCCGTGGGGGAACAGGCAGAGAGCCTGGCACCCAGAGACGTGGAGGGACAGAGGCCGACTGAGACAACTAAATACACCTTGCAGAGAGGAGGGGTGTCAAGGAGGTACACTTACCGAGAGAGGGAGACAGAAACAGAGAGCTGGAAGGACAAAGGCACTCACAGAGTGAGAGACAGTGTGGGCCTGACTTACAGACTTTAATAAAAATCCTTAGAGAGGCAGAAAGTAATATAGAAATGCATACAATCAAGAGACAGAAAAAAAAGTCACAAGGCCGGCCCGTGGCTCACTCGGTAGAGTGCGGTGCTGATAACACCAAGGCCACGGGTTCGGATCCTATATAGGGATGGCCGGTTTGCTCACTGGCTGAGCGTGGTGCTGACAACACCAAGTCAAGGGTTGAGATCCCCTTACCAGTCATCTTTAAAAAAAAAAAAAAAAAGTCACAGAAAATTCCACAGACATCGGAGCAAGAGACACCAGAGAGAGCCAGGAAAAGTAGAGAACCAGGTTTTGCACACATACAAAGAAAACAAAGACTGGAAGACTGGACTACAGGGAAAGCCACAGGATAAAGAAAAAGATTCATCTATTCAGTAAATACAGGGCCAGGTCCCACGTTGGGGGCTGGGGATATTTTATTTGGGGTGGCGGGGGAGTGTCGAGCAAGAGACAAAAATCCCTGTCCTTGAAGAACTTTGAAGCTGACAGGAAGACTGGCAAGTAGTTCCTTACAACTGTGTAATGCTACAAGGAGGGGCAGGTGAGAAACCCAAGAGAGTCAGGAATCACACCCAGGTGACCAGGGGTATTTTAATTGACCCCAGTTTTAAACCAGGATTGTTTCCCATACAATGTTGGGTTTCTAGCTTCCCTTGAAATGGAGGAGGGGGGAGGCAAGACCATGTTTCTTTGTGTCATACAGCCATCTCCATTAGGTGGGGCTTTGGGGCTCAGGCTTGCCCCAGACCCCAGTGCTTTCTGCTGCCTCATACTTAGCACTGTCACTTCTTGTTTGCCTTCCTGGTCCTTGTAGGTGTGTGAGTTTGAGACCCTTGGTTGGGGAGCCATAGACAAGAGCAGAGTGCTTAAGAACACAGGCTCTGCCTTCAGGCTGCCTGGAATGGGCTCCACTGCTTCTTGGATGGGTGTCTTTGGGCAATGGACTTCATATCACTAAGCCTCAGTTTTCTCATCTCTGAAGTGCGATTGTTACAGTATCTGCTTCATGGGGCCATTGTGAGGATACCATGAGATCATGCACAAGAAGGGCACTTGCCCTAGTGCCTGGAACATGGGGCAGCTGGTTAAGTTATAGCTCTTTTAGAAGGCTTTGGGGCCATTACTCTGCTGATGATTAGCCAGTGCCTTTGAGCAAATGACTTCACCTTTTTGGGCCTCGGTTTCCTCACTTGGAAAATGGGGGATGTAATAGTATCTATGTGACAGGCTTTGTGAGTATTAAATGAGCTAATACATGTAAATTATTCTGAAGAGCATCCAACACAGAGTAAGCACACTCTAACAGTTACTCTCACCCGTAGTTATTTAAACATTTATTGTGAGATTGCTATTCTCCCTGGTTCACCCATTACTTATTCTAGAAACAGGGACTTGGAGATCTGAAAGTAGAACAGTGTCACATCATCACATAGCAACCTAGAACATTAGAGCTTGCAAGAAGCTGAGGCCTAATCTGAAATCTCTCTTTGAACCTAACTCAATGTAATAAATACTTATTGAGCATACTATGTGCATGTTCTTTGTGGGCATTTGGAACCCAGAGCTGGTCTTGGCCTTTGAACTGTTTAGAACCCAATGGGGGAGACAAAAACATCCCCTCTCCCAAAATTGCAAATAGTGGCCCACAGTGGTGAGAGCAAGACTGTGGGGGCAAATGGGTGGAGGATAAAAAGGGAGTGGTCAGCCCAACCTGAGAGCTTATAGGGTGATTCTGGAAGGCTTCCTAGAAGAGATGACTAGTGAGCAGAACCCTGTAGGATTTTTATTTGTTTGTATATTTATGTATGTACAGTATTTGACTTAACAGACATGTGGCACTCACTATGTGCAGGTACCAAGTGCTCTACAAGTATCAGAGAGAGTCAGAGGCAGGAGGGACAGAGCTGCAGAGGGGGTAAGGATGGCGCTCTGGGTTCAGGCCTGGTGACTGAGTGGACAAAGGGATGGTCCCTGGATGAGGAGTGTAGGAGCGAGGGTGGGATGAGGTGATTCAGGGACAATGACTTGGACCCATCATTTCTGAGCTTTCCCACACTCCCTCTCCAGCTGCTCAAAGCAGGGCCTCTACATGTCACAGCCCAGGGATAGCTGAGGTCTGAGGCTAGAGAACTCAGTTTGTGGGAAAAGGCAGGAGATGAGGCTGGAATAGTGTCAAGGCTTGGATCTGGGAGTACTGAATCCAGAGGCTGGGACTTTATCCTGGGGTTGCTGGGGAGCCCCAGAGGGCTGTGAGCTGGGTTAGCTCTAGGTATAGGAAGATCCCTCTGGGGCCATGTCTGGAGGAAAGAGAAGGGAAACCAGGGATAAGGCTGGGGCTGTGGATCCAGGGAACATAGATAAGGCGTTTCTTCCTGGCAACTCCTTCCCCCTTTCTAGTGATTGTACAGGGACCTCCTCCAAGTCACCATCCCTGCACCTTCAGCTCTCCAGCTCCAGTTTCTCTCTCCCTCCCTTTCTCTCAGCACTTCCCTCTCTAGGACAGAATTGCTTAACCTTTCCCAACACACGCCAGCCTCTGAAAACACAAAGATCTTAAAAACCTGGAAGATCAAGAATGGGTGAGTGGAGCGCAAAATAAATCAATGGTATTTATAGAAGAAGAAAAAATGTTTTGAAAATAGCAGCTACCATTTCTTAAATGTTTGCTAGGAACCATCCCCTTTTCCAACTAGTTTACATAATTTAATTCTCTTATTTAGTCCTCTCGACAAGCCTGTGAGGCCAGTATTATTATTAGCCCCAATTTCCAGATGAGAAAATTGAGGCACAGAATGGTTTAAGGACTTTCCCATTATAACACAGCTATTAGGAGGGAAAACCAGGATTTGGGCCCCCACAAAGTCTGACTGCAAAGCCCATTCCTTTAATTAGTGCCCTATCTACTCCCTCTCTTTCTTTCTTTCTCTCCCTGTCCACCCCCCATCTTTATTTCAACCATGGATTATCAATATGAGAGTTGAATGTGCTGGCACCCTAAAAATTTCTTAGTTCTAGGCACCAGCCTGTTTGTCCATTCATCAAGAGGTTTGTTTTGAGCACCTCCTATGTGCAAGGTGTATGTGTCTTAGATGCTGGGGTTTCAGTGGGGAGCATACATTACAGATGGGTGTCAATCATATCTTCACCCCAAAAGTGTGATGGAATCTGTCTTAGCTATAGGATGGTGAGGGAAGGCTTCCTGGAGGAGGTGATGCTGGCTCTGCAGCCAGAAGGATGAGTAGGAGTTGACTAGGTAAAAAGAAGGAAGAATAATGTGTCATGAAGGAGAAAAGAACTTACGGTAGGTAGGTGGCAGTGGAAATGGAAGAAAGTGGGTGGTTTGGAGAGATTTAGAAGGCATGATGGGTAGGACTTGGTGATGGGTGGTTGTGATGGAATGGGAGGCCATATCCCAGAAGAGAGGTGCCAGGGTGCCTATGTTACGTAGTGCTTTCAGTCGTTCACTCACCACATATTTACTGGCACCTCCAGGGGCCAGGTATTGTTCTAGGTGCTGGATAGAGAGATAAAACACCCTAACCCTAACCCTAACCCTATCCATGTGGAGTTTACATTTAGAGGTCCAGAGAGGTGGAGAGAAATTGCAAAAATGGTGTATTGAGGCATTAGTAGATGGTTATGTGAGATACTGGGACCCCACTGAGGGGATGTGCTGTTCTCTGGCAAGATAGATGGCTTCACAGAAGATGTGGCATCTCCTGAGTGGGGGCCAGTTCTAAGGGCTGAAATACCTAGGGTGAAAAAGGCCAAACCAGAGAGTTTCACAAAAGCCTGTGAATGATTCTAGGAAAATGTACTGGGTGGAATCCCGTGAACTTGCCATTTTGGTAGTTCAAGGGTGGCTGCACGCTGGCAATTTCTTTTGCTTCCACCTGATATCACCGTGGTGGCTATATGTTTCTATTTTATTTATAATGATTTATATGCTTATGAGTTTACTAAATTTGCATTATTTTTGTTGCTTTAAATAAGGCAAAAATTTTCAAACTCTTTATTTAGATTTTTAAAATCTAGTGGACTCCTGCATTTTTCTTTATTTCATGCATGTAGGAGGAAAGGGGTGTGTCAAGGATTCCTTTCTGGTTTAACAAGGAAAATTCTTAAGTATTTATACTCGTGGTTGTCAGGGTGGACTCTGAGGAGAATCACCCTTCTCAGAAGCCATTTGGAAAAAATGTGAGAGCATTTTTGGGGGTATGCTATGGATGTTTACTACCTGGGAGCCACGGCTTCTTAACTACATGCCAGGCCCTGGGCAGTTTGTGTTCCAGGGTCAGCAAACTGGGAAGCCTTTGGGCCAAATCCAAAGTGCAGCCCATTTTTATAAATAAAGTTTTATTAGAATGCAGCCACACCCATTTATTTACATATTATCTGTGGCCGTGTTTGTAATATAGCAGCAACATATTACTATCTGACTACAATAAAAGTTTGATGACCCCTGCTCTGTAAACATAAAACCCCATACCAAAAAATGCTATCACTGTCCCATAGAGAAACCCTGCTTTCAGAAAGCTGATGCCAATCTAAATATTACTATCAGAGAAATACAGTCTGTTTTTTTTCCTACCCTGTTTCATTTTTTACAATGCTGGTTGTAACTCTCTAAATTGATTTCATGTAATGTACTATGGCTGCAGTTTGAGAACCACTCTCCTACATAAACTCTTGTTCACACACATGAAGAGATGTATAAGAAAATATTCATTGAAGCATTGTTTATAAGAAGGGAGAACTGGAAATGTCATAATAGTTGGCAGAGTTGTGGGATGGAACATTAGGCAGCAGGTAAAAGGAATGAAACTGAAAGTCTTGAAATTCTGATGAGTGAAAAAGCAAGCTGTGAAAGGATATGTAGAGTGTGATGCTTGCATTAGTCTCCTATTACCATTGTAACAAATTACCACAAACATAGTATCTTAAAGCAATACAAATTTATTATCTCACAGTTATCAAAAAAAAAAATAGAGAAAAATGTCTCCAACTATGTTGAATTTATTCAGGAATAAGAAAAGAGGGTTATAACTCAGAACATGCAGCCAGGGCAAGTCATGGGGTGCGTCTGGTGAGGGAAGGGTAAGAGAAAGCTTTTATTGGCAAAAGGGAGAGGTTCACATAGGCTGCTTGGAAACAGAGTTCATTGGTTTCAGAGGCTCAAAGCCATTTTTGTCATCAGTTCATTGGTGGAGATGCTGTTACTGGGCAAGTGTTCTTTCAGAGCATTTTATCTAAGTTACTGCAGTTCTAGAGAATGGCTAGTGATAAACCCTGTCATAAAAATATATGCCTACGTACAAAATGTGCAAGCTGTGCAAGGAGGAAATGGGTAAAGGATGTGAAGGTATTTCTTGTGATATTTTTAGAAAGTCCTTGGAGATAGTTCTTATCTTGGACAAGCAAGTATGAGTCCCTTCTTTTGTGTCTTTCCCAGCCCTATTTTTTGGGGGTCTGACGAAAAGTGATTTTTATCAACTTTCATACAGTTCTGGAGGTCACAAAGCCAATATGGGTCTTAATGGGCTATCATCAAGTTCTTGGCATGGCTGCATTTCTTCTGGAGGCTCTAGGGAGACCCTCTGCTTTCTTACCTTTTCTAGCTTCTAGAGACCACCCATGTTCCAGTTTGGCTCAAGGCCTCTTTCTCCATTTTCAAAGCCAGCAGAGTAACATCTTTTAATCTCTCTCTGACTTTGATCCTCTTGCTTCACTCTCTCCATTTTACTTACCCAGATAATCCAGAATCTCCTTGTCTGAAGATCCTTAATCACACCTGCAAAGTCCCTTTTGTCATGTAAAGCAACATATGTACACTTCCAGTGACTAGGATGTGCACATTTTGGGGAGCCATTATTTTCCTACTACAATGCTAGAAAACAAAGGTTTTCTATGTGAACATTTCAAAAGTGTAATGTACTTCCAGAGAAGTGCACACATCATACGTGTGCTACATGATGAATTTTCCCAAAATGGAATGCACATGTAACCAGCACTCAGAATAAGAAACAGAACACATCCAGTCGCAAGAAGCCCCTTCATGCCCCCTCATAGGGTTAACCTCTCAAGAGTAACTACTATCTAGTCTCTTAACAGCACAGATTAACTTCGTTTGTTGTTGAACTTTATGTAAATGGGAATCATATCGTGGGCTCTCTTTTGTGTCTGGCTTCTTTCACACAGCATGTTTGTGAGATTTGTTCATGTTTTTGGAGATGATAGTGATTTGTTCATTATTATTGTTGATTAGTATTTTATATTAGGAATATGAAGATACTTAAAAAAAAGTCTATGGGAAGATTCATATTATCTTTTAATTCTCTTTTTCTTGTTTTTTGGCTACTGGCCAGTACAGGCATCTGAACCCTTGACCTTGGCATTACAAGTCTGTGGTCTAACCAATTGACCTAACCAACCTGCCTTAATTCTGTTCTTCCACAGACTTTTTGACTTACCCTCATATTTCACAACTTGTTTTCTTGTTCTAATGTGGATATTTAGGTTTCAAGTATTTGGCTAGTATGTATAGTGCTGCTATGATCATCCTAGTACATGTCTTTAGGTGCCCATATGCAGGCATTTATCTTAAGTAGAATCGTTGGGTCACAGGAGAGGCATAGGATCAGCTTTCTTTCTTCATTTTGGTGGCAGGCTGGTATAGGGATCGAACCCTGGACCTTTGTGTTATCAGCACAACACTCTAACCAACTGAGCTAACCAGTCATCCCAGGATCAGGTTTAGTAGACACTGCCACACAGTTTTTCAAAATGGTTGTGCCATTTTACACTCCCTTCAGTGATGTGTGAGAGTTCCAGTTGCTCCACATCTTTATCGACACTTGATGTTATCAGTCTCATTTATTTGGTCATTCCGCTATTGTGTAGTGGTATTTCCTTAGGATTTTAATTTACTTCCTTGATGGCGCATAAGTTTGAGAACCTCTTTGCATATACAAAGTTTTAAAACATAGGAATGTACATTCTGTGGTTTATAGGTGTCTACAAACATATGCAGGAATGTTAAATGCACAATTTTGGTAGTGGCTACCTCTGAGAACAGGGGAGGGAGGGGTATTTGTTAGGGTAGGATTCACAGAGGGCTTCAATTTGTGATGTTGTCATTGCTAACCCAGAAGCACATACAGGACTATCTGAAACGTTTTATTTTTGAAATTTTTTTGAAGTATTTATAATAAAACATTCACTTTCGATAGAGCCAGGGGTGGTGGGTACAGAATTTTAGCAAACACATACCATGTTCCAGTTGTTTTTTAAAAGTACTTTATGTATATCAACTCCTGTCATCCTCACAACAATCCTATGAGGAAGATATGATGATGATTACTTTCCTTTTAACATATAGGGAAACTGAGACACAGAGACTTGAAGTGACTTGCCCAAGGTCACACAGCTGGCATATTCTTAAGGCCCTCTACTCTTCTCTATGCTTGAAACAATTCTTAATCAAAAAAATAAATAAATAAAAATAAGAAAGAGGAAAGGAAGAAGAAGGAAGCCAAGTGATGTGATGGCAGCGTTGGTCGTTCTTCCCACAGGCCCCCTCAACCCGGCTGCCCAGCTTTCATCATCGTCAAGCTGAGCCCACTGCGAGACCGCCTAGTGGTGACAGAGTGCCAGCTGACCCACTCACACCCAGCCTGCCCTCTCGAGTTTGCCTACTACTTCCGCCCAGGCCACCTGTTAGCCAATGCCTGCCTGCCGGTGCGCACCACCAACAAGATCTCCAAGCAGTTCGTGGCCCCAGCCGATGTGCACCGCCTGCTCTCCTATTGCAAGGGCCGTGACCATGGCGTCCTGGATGCCCTGCATGTGCTCGAGGGGCTCTTCCGCACTGATCCGGAGGCCAAGGTGGGGTCTCGGGAGAGGCAGAGGGGGATGGGGGAGAGCACACTGAAGACTCAGGTCATTCATTCTTTCATTCAGCTGCCCATTCATCCCTTTATTCCTTTTCTTTACTTATCTATACATTCATTCATTCAATAAGTACTGGCTGAGGCATTGGGGATGCAGCAGCAAACAAGACGCACATGGTCCCTGCCCTCAGAGAACTCACATTCTAGTGCAGTCTATTGAACTTCCTGCCAGGATGGAAATCCCAGAATGGTAGTCTCCAGCCACATGTGGCTATTGAGCACTTGATAAGAACTGAATTTATTTTATTTTAATTAATTGAAATTTAAATGCCCAGTTATGGCTGTTGTCTATCTTGGAGAGGTAATTGCTAGAACTACCTCGCAGTTTCTAGTGGGAGAAACCAACAATGGACAAACACATCCAAATATGATATAATGCCAGTAGGGTTGGATGCTTGGAAGAAGAGGAGCTGAAGTGATAATGTTGAAATATTTTTTTTAATTGAACTACACACATAGAAAATACACAAATAATAAGTATATAGTTTGATGAATGTTCACAAGGTGAAAACACCCCTGAACCTATCACCAAGATCAAGAATAAGAAGGGGCTGGCTGGTTAGCTCAATTGGTTAGAGCACAGTGTTATAACTCAAAGGTTAAGGGTTCAGATCCCCACACTGGACAGCCACCAAAAAGACAAACAAAAAACAACAACAAAAAGTAAATGAGAAGGGAGGATGCTATGTGTTACATAACGTGATGGAGTGATGAGTATCATAAAGAAGAATTAGGTGAGCGTTTGGAGAGGGACAGTTATAAGGTTGATATTTTTTTTTTCCTTTTTGTCTTTTTTACTGACCAGTAATGGGATCGCAACCCTCGGTGTCGCGCCCGTACCGGGGACCGGCAACGGGATCGCAACCCTCTGTGTTGCGCCCACACGGCGCTCAGCCAGTGAGCGGGAACCGGTCTCCACATGGGATCTGAACCCTCAGCGGGAGCGCTGCTGCGTTCTCAAGTGGCGCACTCTCCAGTGCGCCACCGGCCGGCCCTAAGGTTGATATTTTGAGTGGTCACAGAAGGCTTCTTTAAGGAAATGAGGGTGAAGCAGAGGAGATGGAATAGAGGGAAGGGACCCCCAATCTGTTGACAGAGGGAAGTGAGTTCCAGGCAGAGGGAACAGCCAGTGCAAAGGACCAGAGGCTGAAGCAAGCTTGGTGTGTTGGAGGAACAGTGAAGATGCTGCTCCTCTATGAGGTATTTTTCTGCCTCTTTGATCCAATTTCTGGTTTTAAGTGAACTTAAAGTTAGAAAAAAGAAGAAAGAAAGACAAGAAGGGGAGAAAACTGGTTTCTCCATCTGTCTGTGCCTTTGTCTCATGCATGGAAGAGATCCCAACTCAGGGTAAGGCTGAGATGTGAACCCACTCTCTGGATTCAGGTCTGGAGCGCTCTCCCCATCTCCATCTCATGCTCAGTAACCAGCCCTGATTCAAGCCAACTGAAGTCCAGCCCCAATTCACACATAATATTGATAATAATTTTAGCTAACTTTTATCAAGTACTTACGGTGTGCCAGCCACTACCCTAAGTGCTTTACATATAATATATTGAAATCTCACCAGAGCCCTATGAAAAAAGAGTCCACCATTCTCATCCCCATTTTACAAACAAAGAAATTGGAGCACAGAGAGGCCAAGTAACTGGCCTGAGGTCACACAGTGACTTAATGACAGAGCTGGGCTTTGTACCAACACAGTCTGAATCTAGGCCCATGGTCTTCACCCCTGTGCTATTCCTCAATTTGTAATTGAGGCTTGGGCCCCTCACCACCAGTTCCAGCCTCTGAAAGGTTGAGGGCCCCACCCAAGTCAGTTTGCAGCTCTGTAAAATGGGGGTTCACACACATCTCCCTACTCCACTGGTCTTCACTGACTGAGCTAGTAACTGCTGTTCACTGTTTACCATGAAATAAGTAAGCCTCAGCTGTTCTTCCATAGAAACATCCTCTGCAGGATTGCTCCTGTGTGAAGCAGCCCATTCATAAATTAAAGCCTTTCACAGAAAGGAATTGTCCTTTTAACTTTCATTTTGGAGGCTGTCATGGAATTTAACCTAAACCAAGTTTGGCTGAAGAGGTTCTAGAAAACCAAGAGACCAATGAAAGGTTATTCCTTTTAAAAAAACATTTAAACATTTACTTTTGAATATGTCACACTTTCACATGGTTCTAAATTGAAAAATACAAAAGGGTATGAAGTGAAAAGCCCCCTGTCACCTCTTGTCTCCCAGGTCTCCTCCTCAGAGCTCACCAGAGCTACCAGTTGCTTATATATCTATTCTTTGATCCAGACTGTCCAGTGGAACTTTCTGTGATGATAGAAATGTTCCTTATCTGTGTTGTCCGGTACAGTAGCCACTGACCTCATGTGGCTATTGAATACTTGAAATGTGACTAGTATGACTGAGGAACTGAAATTTTAATTTAATTAATTGATATTTAAACATCCCTATCTGAGGGCCGGCCCATGGCTCACTTGGGAGAGTGTGGTGCTGATAACACTAAGGCCAAGGGTTCGGATCCCTATATAGGGATGGCTCGTTGGCTCACTTAGGAGAGTGGTGCTGACAACACAAAGTCAAGGGTTAAGATCCCCTTACCAGTCATCTTTTTTTAAAAAAATAAACAGCCCTATCTGGCTAGTGGCTGTGTGTATTGGACAGCACAGCTCTATACATATACAGATAAGTTTGCATGTCTGTATTTTTAACCTTATTTCCTCTTTTCACTCTCCACCCCACCGCCCAGCAAGGTGGCATAATACACTGTTTTGCATCTTGCTTTATATGGTGGGGAGTGCCAGGTATCAGCATGGTTTGTTTTTCCCCTGGGACTGGTCAAATCCCCCTTAGAAAACTCCTCCAACCTCTTGTCTGGGGGGTAAAGGCAGGGCTGCCAGTTTCTGGGAGCCACATGGGGGAAGAGAGCTGGAAAGCTGGCAGTCAGTCAGCAAGATGCACTCAGTTCCCATTTGGGATTCCGAATCTCCCCTTTCTCAAGACTCCAAGGGCAGAGGACCCTTTCCGTTTTATGCTGTCTACAGAATAAATCTCCAGTCCTGGGGGGAGGGGAGGGGTATGAAGAGAGGGAAAACATGGGATTTAGAGATCTAGCTGCTACTTAAACAGCCCTCAACTAGTCTCTATTTAAACTTCCCCACACTGCCTGGTATTGACAATTCCTTTTGAGGACACCGCTATTGATTCTTAGTGTTCTTCGATTGCTGGCTTAGGATTCATAGTTTTTTGGGGGGTGGGGTCAGCTTATCCATCTGCTTTCCAGCTTCCAAAATTTTATACCTGTTAGCTCCTTTCCTGTTGCCCCTGTCAAAAAAAAAAAAAAAAAGCTTTTTTCTGTAGGTGTACCTGAGGTTCAGGAAAGAGTGAAATTAGAGAGGTATGCTAGAGCCATCACTTTTACACAGAAGTTTCACCTAGGTTTTTCACTTAATAGATCTATTGAAGTAGTTCTGTATTATTAATGTATTAATAATATAATAAAGAGTTCTTTATTCTTGTCCTAAGAATAGGCTGAGCAACAATCAGATACCATTCTTTCTACTCCCCAGTAGTCTTCCAAAGGAGTCATTGCTTTGGAAAGATGAGTGTCTGTCATTTTGGGTGGCTCTCTTGGTCTTCAGAGAGGGTCAGACAAGAATGGTGTGCCTGAAAGCCACAAGGCACAATTCGTGGGCAAGAGAGAGTGGCTGCTTCACCCAGGGAGGTGTTAAGACCTTTTATAACCTGTCCTGAGGCAGTGATGGTGGGCTATGGTGTCCAATCACACCTCCATAACCTCATTTGTGGTAGGCTCCAGTGCAACCAGAATCAAGAAGACTTTGGACAGAGAGAGACCTTGCACAGAAATGTTGTAGCTTTCTCTTACGTGTATGCTTTGCCTTCTGAGAATGATGAACATTGATCTGAGTGTGCTCCTTTTAAGAATACTTGATGGTAAACTGGTTCCATCTTAAGGGAGGGAAATTTGGCAATATCTATCACAATGACAAAAGCACTCACCCTTTAACACACACTCTCACTGCTGGGAATTTATCCTGCAGGCATAGTTGCGCAGCTGTGGAATGACTTATGTTCAAGGTTAATCATGGTGACTCATGAAAGCAGCAGATTGGAAACAACTAAAACTCCACCAATGGGTAATGGTTATATAACTTGTAGTACATCCATCCATGGAATACTATGCAGCTCTAAAAAAAGAATGAGAACAACTCTAAGAACTATCTGGAAAGATCTCTCAGATACTTTCCCCCCCTTTTTTTGGCAGCTGGCTGGTATGGGGATCTGAACCCTTGACCTTGGTGTTCCAAGGCTGTACTTCTCAGACACATTTAAAAAAAGCAAGGTGCAAAACAGTGTACATAGTATGCTGTGTTATGGAGACAATAAGAATTGTAGACGTGCTTGCTTGTATTCACATAAAGAAACTCCAGAAGAATACCCAGAAATGTGGATTGGTGTAGGAATAGCGAATGTGAATGGGATGATTAAAGAGGTGGGAGTAAGACCTTTTATGTATAGCATTATATTATTTGACTTTTGGACCGTGTGAAATTTTGCACATTCAAATAATTAATCTTATAAAAGAATATGGGGCTGGCCCGTGCCTCACTTGGGAGGGTGTGGTGCTGATAACACCAAGGCCATGGGTTCGGATCCCATATAGGGATGGCCGGTTAGCTCACTTGGGAGAGTGCAGTGCTGACAACACCAAGTCAAGGGTTAAGATCCCCTTACCGGTCATTTTTTAAAATAAATAAATAAATAAAAAAGAAGATGAAAAATAGGCAATAATCTCAATGTACTAAACCCATTTGTTTCTCTCATGAAAGATTAGTGCGTTAGTGATAGGGTATCTTAAGACTGTCAGTCATGATGGCCTGGGTTTTGCTATAGTAACAACCAGCTTTCAAATCTCAGTGGCTTAATTCATTGAAGTTTATTTCTTGGCCACCTACATGGTCACTGTGAGATGTCGGGAGAGTACCATTTATCTGAGTCATTTGGGGACCCAGGAGGATGGGCATCCATCCCAACATAATTACCATGTGTGTCAGGGAGGGTTGGTAAGGCTTCTGCCCAGAAGAGACTGACGAAGTCACTTTCGCTTACACTTATTGGCCAAAGCAAGTCACACGACACTGCCTACCTGCAAGGGCGCATGGAGGTGCAATACTACTAAGTGCCCAGGAGGGGGACAGCCACAATTACTTGGCAAATGGCAAAAGCTATAGCTTATAGGGAGCTGTTTCAGCTGGGCTCTTCCAAAGGCCTGTTTGAATATGGGTCTCGTGTTTCCCTTGCTCTGTAGTTACACAGGTCTCTGCACCTCAGTTTCAGCTTTTCTATCTCTTTATGGCTCCCAAAGGGAATATTGTCTATGCTGTATAGCCTATTTTTATATCAGACCAGCCATTTTGGGGGTGATATAATAACAGCTGGTAACTTTATATTGATATCCTAAAAGCTTTCTGTACCTTCTGGCTATGGCAATTACTGGCTGTGGGACCCTGAACATGTTATGAACAAGTTACTTCTCTGAGTTTGTTCATCTGTGGAATGGGGATAATAAAAGGTACTACCTTATAGGGTTGTAGGGCTGTGTGAGGATTACATTATGGAGTGTTTCTGTGTGTGTAAGTGGTGCCTACAAAGTAGGAACCCCTATATGTCTTAGCTATTTAGCTGTTATTTTTATTCCCTTAATTTTTTCGTAAGGACAGTCTGGAGATATTATCATTCTGATCACATGAAAAAGGAAGGATGTACTCACATATAGGAAGAGGTCTGGGTGGGAAGTAGCAAGTGGCGTGCGTTCTGATGTTAACATTTGTGAAGTCCACCATCTATGGTAAATGTATCCCAGTGCCACTGATTTGTGTATCTGAGAAGACACCTGTACTCATTTGGGCCCTCAAAATCTGCTCCTCCCTGGGCTTCTCTCTCTCCACAAATGCACTGCCATCAACTGTGTGCCTCAAGCCAGAAGCCTCTGACTCAGACCTGTTTGATCACTTTTGTGAAGGCTATGGGGTATACTAGTCAGGGACATGGACCCTGGGCCCAAGCTGCTTGGGTTCAAATCCCAGCTCTATTGATTATTACCTGGGTGACACCAGGTAACCTCTCTGTGCCTCAGTTTTCCCATTTGAAAAAGGGGGATGATAATAATGGTATCTGTTTTACAGAGTTTTTTGTAAGGATGGAAAGAGTTAGTGCTTAGAATTGTGCCTGTCACAGAGAAACGGCTTCAAGTGTGTTGTTGGTTTTCCTACACACCTGAAATCATCTTCTTTATATTTATTCATCGTTAGTTTGCTGACTGTCTCTGCCCACTCTGTGCTGTATCTTATTTGCTCTCCTCAGTGCCTGGACTGACACTCAGCACATCTTTCCTACACACCTGAAATCATCTTCTTTATATTTATTCATCGTTAGTTTGCTGACTGTCTCCGCCCACTCTGTGCTGTATCTTATTTGCTCTCCTCAGTGCCTGGACTGACACTCAGCACATTGTATTTGCTCAGTAAATATTTGGTAGAGAAATTTATTTATTTATGTAGCCCCTTCCATCATCAAATGTCACCACATCCTGTAAGTGTCACTACACATCCCTGCTATTTTTTTCAACTATTCCTAATGACGTGGACTTGGATCCCAGGCCCTCCACTTGTTAGCTCCATCACTTTGGGCAAGTCACTCTCCTGGGGTAGTTGGTGATTCCCAAGACCACCCTCAGGTTCAGTGTAACATGGTTACAGTTTATTACAGCGAAAGGGTACAGATTAAAATCAAACAGAACAGGCACATAGAGTCCAAGAGAGACTAGTCACGAGCTTCCAGTTACCCTCTTGGTGCAATCTCATGGACAGTACTTAATTCAGTGGTGTATAGCAACATGTGTGATGTATTTCTAACTAGGGGGCTCACTCAAGCCTTTGTGTTCAGGGTTTTTATTTGGGGTTGGTTATGTAGACATGGCCGACCATCTGTGTGGCTGACCTTAGTTTCTGGTCCTTCAAGTTGATACTGTGTGGCCCAGGGTCCCTCACCATAAATCATATTGTTTGCATAGACTATCTGTCATGGCCCAAGATGCAGGTAAACAGGGACACTCTTATCAGGTAGGACATTTCAAGGGTTTAGAGGGTACCTCCCAGAGGTGAGCAAGAAAACCTTTGGAATGTACAGGATTTGGACAACCCAGGTCTGCTGAGTTAATCCTTAAGTACACATCCGGACTCTTTCAACCTCAGTTTCCATATCAGCAGTAAATGGGAAATAATGGTTCCCACTCAGGGGTGACTCTCATTCAGTCAGAGGAATCCACACCGTACCCAGTCCCATTAGCCTTTCTCTTTACCAAGCATCACGTGCTCAGGTAATAGTAACAACACCAGCCACTAATACTCAATTAGTATTGACCTCATGCCAGGCACTGTTCTACATGCTTCACACAGATTAACCCATGTTGTCCTCATAACGACTTTACAAGGTAGATGCAATTTTGGTTCCCACTTTGCAGACAGGAACACCTGAGGCACAGAGAAGTTCAGACACTTACCCTAAGGACACAGCTTGTGTGTAAATTTACACAGCTGGTAAATAGGAGAACCTGGATGTGGATCTCTGTAGTATGGCTCCAGGGTCCAAAATCTCTTAACTATCTGGTTTTTGAGCCTGTCAGCTGAAAGCGATACTGGTTGTGCTGTTGTTCATGAAGTCTCGGCCAGCCTGACAGGGTGGGAGTTGGGCCTGCCTCACTTCCTTTCTTTCCTCAAAGGCAAGCACAGTGTCAGGCACTGAGTAGGTGTTCAGTAAATGCTGTTTAATGAACAAATGGGTGTGCAAGAAAAGCTTATGTAACCCTCTTTAGAAAGAAAACCCAAGATCAGGAATCTGAGTTTTCCCTTAATTAGTCAAGTGCTTGCCGGCTTTGGAAAAGTCTTAAGACAAATACATTTTGCTGTCTTTAGTTTTCTTATTCCTGACTCCCAAGGAGAAAAAGATACAAACAAACTTATGTGTACTTTTTTTAAAACCCATTTTACCTATTATGACTTTTTTTTGCGGGGGGGGGGGGGGGGATGTGAATACTAACTTCAAAAATACCACAAAAATGGTCATAAATTAACTATATAAATCCTAAACCTTTATTATGAAAACCTTTCAGATAGTAATTTATAGTTAAAAAAAGTATATGTATTTTAAAAATTGCTTGTGACAGCTTCAACAAATAACACAAAAGTGTAAATATAACTGAAAAGGGTTGTTTCTAATGAATAAATAGACTGCATATAACATAGTTATATGCTAGAAGAAATATTCATCTGCAATTATGCCATGTATCGAAAGTCTGTTCTCATTTGCACTGATTTAAACACTTGCCTACTATTTCCACAATCATAGACGTTACCTGGTTTATTAAAAAAAAAAAATAGGGGGGGGGGGGGGGGGGGGGGATGTGAATACTAACTTCAAAAATACCACAAAAATGGTCATAAATTAACTATATAAATCCTAAACCTTTATTATGAAAACCTTTCAGATAGTAATTTATAGTTAAAAAAAGTATATGTATTTTAAAAATTGCTTGTGACAGCTTCAACAAATAACACAAAAGTGTAAATATAACTGAAAAGGGTTGTTTCTAATGAATAAATAGACTGCATATAACATAGTTATATGCTAGAAGAAATATTCATCTGCAATTATGCCATGTATCGAAAGTCTGTTCTCATTTGCACTGATTTAAACACTTGCCTACTATTTCCACAATCATAGACGTTACCTGGTTTATGTGATTTTGAACTATACGTAGTTATTTGTGTAGTATTTATTTTATTATATTTTTATTTTTTAAATTTTATTTTATTTTGTCAATATACAATATGGTTAATTACTGTGGCCCATTACTGGAACCTCCCTCCCTCCTTCCTCTCCCCCCTCCCTCCCAACAACCTCATATCTGTTCGCTTGTCCTATCAACTTCAAGGAATTGTAATTGTTGTGTCTTCTTCCCTCTCCCCCTTGATTTATTTTTAGCTCCCACAAATAAGTGAGAACATGTGATATTTCTCTTTCTGTGCCTGACTTGTTTCACTTAATATAATTCTCTCTAGGTCCATCCATGTTGTTGCAAATGGCAGTATTTCATTCTTTTTTATACCAGAGTAGTATTCCATTGTGTAGATATACCACATTTTCTGCATCTACTCATCTGATGATGGACGTTTGGGCTGGTTCCAATTCTTAGCTATTGTAAAGAGTGCTGCAATGAACATTGGAGAACAGGTATACCGTCGAGTTGATTTCCATTCCTCTGGGTATATTCCCAGCAGTGGGATAGCTGGGTCATATGGCAGATCTATCTGCAATTGTTTGAGGAACCTCCATACCATTTTCCATAAGGGCTGCACCATGTTGCAGTCCCACCAACAATGTATGAGAGTTCCTTTATCTCTGCAACCTCACCAGCATTTATCGTTCACACTCTTTTGGATATTAGCCATCCTAACTGGGATGAAATGGTATCTCGGTGTGGTTTTGATTTGCATTTCCTGAATGCTGAGGGATGATGAGCATTTTTTCATACATCTGTTGGCCATTCATATATCTTCCTTTGAGAAATGCCTGTTTAGCTCTTTGCCCATTTTTTGATTGGGTTACTTGTTTTTTTGTTGCAAAATTTTTTCAGTTCCTTGTGTATTCTGGATATTAATCCTTTGTCAGATGTATATTTTGCAAATATTTTCTCCCTCTCTGTTGGTTGTCTTTTAACTGTTAATGTTTTCTTTTGCTGTGCAGAAGCTTTTCAATTTGATATAATCCCACTTATTTATTTTTCCTTTGGTTGCCAGTGCTTTTGGGGTCGTATTCATGAAGTCTGTGCCCAGTCCTATTTCCTGAAGTGTTTCTCCTATGTTTTCTTTAGGAAGTTTTATTCTTTCAGGGTGTATATTTAATTCTTTTATTTTTTTTTTTATTTTTATTTTGTCAATATACAATGTATATGGTTATTATGGCCCATCACCGACACCTCCCGTCCTCCTCCCTCTCTCCCCTCCCCCCCCAAGAATGTCCTTTCCATTTGCTTGTTATAACAATTTCAAAAAGGTATAGTTGTTATATCTTCTCCCCTGCCCCCCGGTTTTTTTTGTGTGTGTTTGTGGGTGAATTAATTTGTTTATTTTTTTAGCTCCCACCAATAAGTGAGAACATGTGGTATTTCTTTTTCTCTGCCTGACTCGTTTCACTTAATATTATTCTTTCAAGGTCCATCCATGTTGTTGCAAATGGCAGTATTTCATTCGTTTTTATAGCTGAGTAGTATTCCATTGTGTAGATATGCCACATTTTCCGTATCCACTCATCCGATGATGGACATTTGGGCTGATTCCAGCTCTTGGCTATTGTGAAGAGTGCTGCGATGAACATTAATCCATTTTGGGTTGATTTTGGTATATGCTGAAAGGTATGGGTCTAGTTTCATTCACATGCATATGGATATCCAGTTATCCCAGCACTATTTGATGAAGAGGCAATCTCTTCCTCAGTGTATAGGTTGGGTGCCTTTGTCAAAGATCAGATGGCTGTAGGTGTATAGGTTGATTTCTGGATTCTCTATTCCATTGATGAGTGTGTCTGTTTTTATGCCAGTACCATGTTGTTTTGGTTAGTATAGCTTTGTAATATAATTTAAGGTCTGGTCGTGTTATGCCTCCAGCTTTATTTTTTTTGCTCAGGATTGCTTTGGCTATGCATGGTCTTTGTTTATTCCATATACATGTCTGGATAGTTTTTTCCATTTCTGAGAAAAATGTCATTGGAATTTTG
>NW_007731527.1:130618-131969 GCF_000696425.1 Galeopterus variegatus
TAGGAGTGGTGATAGTGGGCATCCTTGTCTAGTTCCTGTTCTTAAGTTTTCCCCCATTCAGGATGATATTGGCAGTGGTTTTATCATATACGGCTTTAATTATGTTGAGATACTTTCCATCTATGTCTAACTTATAGAGGGTCTTTGTCATGAATGAGTGTTGAATTTTATCAAATGATTTTTCAGCATCTATATAGATGATCATATAGTCCTTGTGTTTGATTTTATTGATATGGTGTATCACATTTATTGATTTGCATATGTTGAACCAACCTTGCATCCCTGGGATGAATCCCACTTGATCATGGTGTATAATTTTGCATATGTGTTGCTGGGTATTAGCTAGTATTTTACTGAAGATTTTTGTGTCTATATTCATGAAGGATATTGGCCTGTAGTTTTCTCTTTTAGTTGTATCTTTACCTGGTTTTGGTATCAGGGTGATCTTTGCTTCATAGAATGAGTTTGGGAGAATGGCCTCTGTTTTAGTCCATTTTGTGTTGCTATAACAGAACTACCTGAGACTGGGTAATTTATAAAGAAGAGAGGTTTATTTGGCTTATGATTCTGGGACAGCTGCAACTTGCACGGGCCTCAGGCTGCTTCTACTCATGGTGGAAAGCGGCAGGCAGCCAGCGGGTACAAGCAGATCACATGGCAAGAGGAAGCAAGAGAGAAGAAGCAAGAGTGAGAGAGAGAGAGAAGGTGCCAGGGTCTTTTTAAGCAATGAGCTCTCGTGGGAACTAATAGAGCGAGAACTCACTCATTAATCCATTCATGAGGGATCTGTGCCCATGCCTCAATCAATTTCCAACACTGCCACATTAGAGATCAAATTTCCACATGAGTGTTGGAGGGGACAACACATCCAAACTCCATCAGCCTCTGTTTCAGTCTTTTGGAATAATTTGTAAAGAATTGGTGTCAATTCCTCTTTGAATGTTTGGTAGAGTTCTGCTGTGAATCCATCTGGTCCTGGGCTTTTCTTTGTTGGGAGCCTTCTGATAACAGCTTCAATCTCTTTTATTGTTATTGGTCTGTTCAGATTTTCTACATCATCTTCCCTCAGTTTTGGTAGTTTGTGTGTGTCCAGAAATTTATCCATTTCCTCCAGATTTTCAAATTTGGTGGTGTATAGTTTATAGTAGTCTCTAATGATTCCTTGTATTTCAGATGGATCAGTTTTCATTTTTCACCTTTTTCATTTCTAATTTTTGTTATTTGAATCGTCTCTCTTCTTTTTTTTTTTGTTAGCCGTTAAAAACTAAAAATTATTCCTCTGGGTATATTCCCAGCAGTGGGATAGCTGGGTCATATGGAAATCATCAATTTGAAGGTATACCTGTACCCC
>NW_007731527.1:132228-157385 GCF_000696425.1 Galeopterus variegatus
TGCTAATGGTTTGTCAATTTTATTTATCTTTTCAAAAAACCAACTTTTTGATTCATTGATCTTTTGTATTGTTTTTTGGGTTTCAATTTCATTAAGTTCTGCTCTGATCTTAATGATTTCTTTCCATCTGCTAACTTTGGGTCTGGATTGTTCTTGATTTCTAGTTCTTTAAGGTGAAGTGTTAGGTTGTTCACTTGCCATCTTTCCATTCTTCTGAAGTAAGCATTTAATGTGATAAATTTCCCCCCTCAGTACTGCTTTTGCAGTATTCCACAGGTTTTGGTATGATGTATCATTGTTTTCATTAGTTTCAATAAATTTTTTGATTTCCTGCTTGATTTCTTGGACTCACATAGTCTTAAGTAGAATGCTGTTTAATTTCCATGTGTATATATAGTTTCCAGAATTTTGTTTGTTATTGATTTCTAATTTTAATCCATTGTGGTCTGAAAAAATACATGGGATAATTCCACTTTTTCTGAATTTGTTGAGTCTTGATTTGTGACCTAACATGTGATCTATCCTGGAGAATGATCCATGTGCTGATGAGAAGAATGAATATTCTGAGGTTGTTGGATGGAATGTTCTGTAGATATCTGCCAAGCCCAATTGGTCTAGAGTGTTGTTTTGATCTTGTGTTTCTCTGCTGATTCTTTGCCTAGGTCACCTGTCCAATATTGATAGTGGGGTGTTCAGGTCCCCTGCTATTATGGTATTAGTATCTATTTCCTTCTTTAGGTCTAATAGAGTTTGTTTTATAAATCTGGCTGCTCCAGCATTGGGTGTGTATATATGTATGATTGTTATGTCTTCTTGATGGATCAGTCCTTTTATGTTTATGTAATGGCCCTCATTATCTCTTTTTATGGTTTTTAGTTTAAAGTCTATTTTATTAGATATGAGAATAGCTACTCCAGCTCGTTTTTCATTTCCGTTTGCATGGTAAATCTTTTCCCATCCTTTCACTCTTAGTCTATGTGAGTCTTTATAGGTGAGGTGGTCTCTTGAAGGCAGCATATAGTTGGGTCCTCATTTTTAATCCAGTCAGCCAGTCTGTGTCTTTTGATTGGGAAATTTAAGCCTTTTACATTGATAATTGGTATTGAAAAATGTTGATTTACTCCTGGCATTTTGTTGATTTTTGTTTGGATGTCTTAGGTATCTTTTGTTCCTTTCTTTCTGATTTACTGTTTGTTTTCTGTATTTGCTGGTTCCTTGGATGGTAGATAACTTTTTTTTTTCTCTTCACTCTTGGCATTTTTATTTTACTAGTGGGTTTTGATTTTTCCTGAGCTTTTATGGCAGTGGTAGTTATTTTTCAGGTACCAAACCCAGAACTCCCTTGAGAATTTCTTGTAAGGGTGGTCATGTGGTACTGAACTCCTGCAGTTTTTGTTTGTCTGAGAAATATACTATTTGCCCTTCATTTCGGAAGGATAGCCTTGCTGGGTCGAATATTCTTGGCTGGCAATCTCTGTCCTTTAGTATTTTGAATATATCATCCCATTCCTTTCTGGCTTTTAGGGTTTGTGATGAAAAGTCTGATGTTAGTCTGATTGGGGTTCCCTTATAGGTGATTTGATGCTTCTCTCTTGCAGCTTTTACGATTCTTTCTTTGTCTTTCAATTTTGCCAATTTGACTATAACATGTCTTGGAGAAGACCTTTTTGGGTTGACTCCAGTTGGGGATCTTTGACCTTCCTGAATCTGAAGATCTATGTCTTTTCCTATACATGGAAACTTTTCTGCTACTATTTGTTGAATATGTTTTCAATGCAATCTCCTTTTTCCTCCCCTTCTGGAATACCCATGACTCGGATATTTTAGTGCTTAAGGTTGTCTGATATCTCTCTTAGATTTTCTTTGATGTTTTTAATTCTTTTTGTTTTTCTTTTTTTGTGTGTGCCTGTGTCATTTCAAACAGCCCATCTTCATGGTCAGATATTCTTTCTTCTGCTTCTGCAAGCCTGCTGGTTAAACTCTCTGTTGTGTTTTTAATTTTGTTGAATGAATTCTTCAGCTCAGCAAGCTCTGCCACATTCTTTTTCAGGGCATTGATTTCCTTGTACATTTCTTCTTTCAGGTCCTGTACACTTTTCCTCATTTCATCATGTTGTCTAGCTGAGTTTTCTTGTATCTCATTTAGTTTCCTTGGAATTATCTCTCGAAATTCCTTGTCAGACTTTTCAAGGGCTTCTATTTTTTTTCTTTCTTTCTTTCTTTCTTTTTTTTTGTGACCAGTAAGGGGATCGTAACCCTTGGCTTGGTGTTGTCTGCACCACGCTCATCCAGTGAGCACACTGGCCATCCCCATATAGGATCCGAACCTGTGGCCTCGGCACTCCCAGGGCTGCACTCTCCCGAGTGAGACATGTGGCCGGCCCTCAAGGGCTTCTTGTTCTATAGGATGTAGAGCTTGAGAGTTATTACCCTTTGGTGGTGTACTCTCTTGATTTTTCATATTTCTGTTATCTTTCCTTTGATGTTTAGTCATTGTGGCAAGGGATTTCACGGTCCACTGGTTCAACACTATTGTCTGGCTAGGATGCTGCTGGGGCTGCCAATGTGGCATGGCTGCCTCCGTGTCTACTCGGCCACCAACTGGCGCCTCAGGTGCATGGTCGCCTCGGGTCTTGAGCCTCTCTGGGGAGGCACCTCTCTGGTCAGCGTGCACTTGGCTGGGCTGGGGATCTATCCTATTATGACTTTTATATTTAAGTTAGTTGCTAGACTAGCACTGTTCAATAGAACTTTCTGTGATGATGTAAATGTTACAGATGTGTGCCTTCTAGTGGAGTAGCCATAGGCATCATGTAGCTACTGAGCACTTGAAATATGGTGTGACGGAGTGTTATAACTAAGTGCTGAGCTAACTGGGCTTTCTAAAATGAAATGTATTGAATTCCAATACTAGTTAAGATGCTGAATATATGATTTCAGTTTTGGAAAAGCAATTTCCTTGCTTTCTTTGGAGTCTACCAGGCCTCTTTTTTAATAGACTTTTTTTTTTTTTTGAAAGCTGATTACTATGTAGTGGTTTTTAAATGGTCTTGTAGGATGAGGTTGGATTATGGCAGAATGGTTTGTGGAGACATCTGTAATTAAACTGGAGTATTCAAATCCTGGTTCTGCAGTTGTGGGTCAGCTCTTACAGGGACTGAATGAGTGAGCCCTAGCTGCTGGCCCAGTACAAGGGGTCTCTGGCTGATAGCTGCTAATCTTTCCTGCCCTTCAAGTGGCTCTTTTTGCAATAATGAGGAAGCCAGAGCCCATAGCTGTGGTGGGGTCTCTTGATTTTACTTAAGTGTAATGGGAAGTCCTGGAAAAGGTTTTCAAGGAGGGGAGAGGTGACCTGATTGGGGGGTTGAAAATGCCCTCTGGCAGCCATATGGGTTATAGACAAGGGGATGAGGGCAGAGACCAGGGAGTCCAGTGAGGAGGTGGCTACAGTAATCCAGGTGAGAGAAGCTGGTGGCTCTCGCCAGGGTGGTGGCCATGGGGATGGGGAGAAGTGGTCAGATTCTGGACTCATTTTGAGGGATGTTTCTAAGACTTGGGGATGGATTACATGTGGAGGGTGGGAAAGGAGAAGCCAAGTATCAGCTTTGAGTGTTGGGGCTTGAGCTATGGAGTGGATGTTGGAGCCATAGACTGAGATGGGGATGATTGAGGAGGGGCAGGTTAAGGGGAGGTGAGACTCAAGTATAACTCTGGGCTGCTAGTCTCGAAGGGTGTATGAGCCATCCAACAGGTCATATTGCTGCGGAGGCAGTTGTGTAGGTGGTTCTGGAGCCTGGAGATACAGAACTGGAAGTTATCAGCTTAGATATGAGGAGGGCTGTGCCACTGGATGAGATCACCCTGAGAGAGCATAGAGATAAGGGAGAGAGGAGAAGGGAGGGCTGGATTGCATTTGGAGATGGGGCAGAGGAGACACCTGGAAGGAAGAAGGAAAACGAAGAGTTCTGAGTGACAGAGGCTGAAGAGACCTGTGTTACAGGAAGGCAGTAGGCCCACTGTAACGCAACTGCTGAGAAATCAAGTAAGACAGTAGCAATAGCTGGGATTTGATATGTGCCAGGCATTGTTCCAAGCGTTAGACGTGAATGACCTTATTTTAGCATCACTGCGACCCTTTTAAATAGACATCCCCATCTTGCCAGACAAGGAAACTGAGGCTCATCAAGGGGAAGTCACTTGCCCGAAGTCCCATAGCTAATCAGAGGCAAATCAAGGATTCAAACCCAGAGTCAGTTCTCTGAGCTTCCACCGCAGAGATGTGGCCATTGGATATTGCCACACACTCCCGCATGAGTTCACTCACTCTTTCAGGATGTATTAAGCGGTTGTTCTGGGACAGGTACTGTTCAAAGCATCAGGGATGCAAAATGGAACATCATCTTTATCCTTGTGGAGCTTACTTCTTCGGGAGGGCAAACAGGCAATGGCAAATCAGCAAATAAAGAATTGACTAGCTAGGGGATATTTTTGTGCCATGGCCCAAAGGGGCTACAGATGGGGTATTTACTTAGTTGGGATGGTCCCAGAAGACCTTTATGAGGAGGTGGTCTTTGAGCAAAGATGATAATTATAGTGATAATGGACACTTTGAGAGCACTTACTATTTGTTCAGTGAGTAATAATAGGAATATTATTTGTGTCAGGCCATGTCCTAAATGCTTTAATGCATTTCATCCTTCCTATCACAGAGGTACTCTTATTGCCATCATTTTACAAATGAGACAGAGCCACACAGCCAGGAAATGGGGCCTCCAGGATCTCAGCCCAGGCAATGTGGCCCCGGAGGGTATGCTTTTAATGGCTGTCCTGCATCTTAGTGCGTGAAAGAATGAATATTCAGTTCCTAGAAGGGGAAATCGGGGAACATGGAAGTTGAGGAAACCTGGGCACAGATAGGTTAAATTACATGGTTAGAAAGTGGTGTCAGTGGGACTCGAACATAGACGATCTGCCTCCACGATATGTGCTCTTTACCACTAGACCCGTGCTGCTCAAACTTGAGCATGTGTGGGAACCCCTGGAAGGCTTGTCAAACACAGACTGCTTGGGCCCAGCAGTTGGTGTTGATGCTGCTGGTCCAGGACCCACATTTTGAGAATCACTGCCCTAAACTTCTGTCGGCACATGAAGGAATGAATACCCAGTTCCTAACGGGGGAAACTGAGGCTCAGAGAGGATAAAAGTGTCATGTCCTAATATCACACCATTTAGTTTTGGAGCCTGGATCTCAAACCCAGGCAATTGAACTCCATTCCACTGCACTGTCTCCTGCCGGTCAAAAGAACAGATGCATATACACGGATGAATGAATGGGTCCCCATTTTCCCACAGGGAGAAACCGTTTAGTTTTGGAGCCTGGATCTCAAACCCAGGCAATTGAACTCCATTCCACTGCACTGTCTCCTGCCGGTCAAAGAACAGATGCATATACACGGATGAATGAATGGGTCCCCATTTTCCCACAGGGAGAAACCTAGTTCGGGAAGTTGGGCGGGGCTACCCCAACCTCCCCTAACATCTTTCCCTGCCTCCCTGCTCCTGCCCGCAGGTGAAGCTGGTGTTCGTGGAGGACCAGGCGGTGGTGGAGACCGTGTTCTTCCTGACGTCGCGCACCAGGGCACTGCTGCGACGTTTCCCACGCATACTCCTGGTGGACCGGTTGCCAGGGCTGCAGGGCGCACTGGATCTTCTGGCCGTGCTGTGCGTGGACGGCTCCGGCCACGCGCGCCAGGCTGCGTGCTGTGTTGCACGCCCGGGCACGCCAAGCCTGCTGCGCTTTGCGCTGGCCTCACTGCTGCAAAGCGCACCCGAGGTTAAGGGCCGCGTGCGCTGCCTCACAGCTGGGCCTGAAGTGGCAGCACAGCTGCCTGCGGTGCGCCAGCTGCTGCCTGTCGCTCGCGTGCAGATCTGCCGCGCGCAAGGCCTCGAGACGCTCTTCAGTAAAGCTCAGGAGCTGGGTGGCGCCGGCATTGAGGACCCGGGCCTGTGGCCGCGCCTGTGCCGCCTGGCTGGTGCATCGTCACCCGCCGCCTACGACGAGGCTCTCACGGAACTCTACGCCCACGGCCCGGCCGCCTTTGTAGACTACTTCGAGCGCAACTGGGAGCCCCGCCGCGACATGTGGGTGCGCTTCCGCGCCTTTGAGACAGCTCGCGACCTGGATGCGTGTGCCTTGGTACGCAGCCACCGCCGGCGACTGCTGCGCCGCCTCAGCCCCTCGCGCAGCGTGGCGCAGTGCCTTCGTGACCTAGTGGCTATGCAGTGGGCCGATGCAGCTGGGGAGGCGGTGCCTGAGGGCTCTGAAAGTGGGGGAGCATGGCTGGAGGATGAGCCTGGGAGGGGGGTTCAGGTGGAGAAGGAGAGGGTGAGGGACCCAGAGACCAGTGACTGTGGAGGATCTCTGAAAGAAGGAGGTATTTGGAGGGGGGCCCAGTTGGAGAAGGAGTTGGCAAGAGGACTGGAGACCATAGACTGGGGAAGGGCTCAGTTAGAAAGTGAGAAGGGGAGGGTACTGCAGATCAGAGATTGGAGAGGGGTCCAGGTGGAGAAGCAGAAGGTCAGGGGGCTGGAAGGGAGTGTGTGGAGAGGGTCCCAGTTGGAGAAAGAGCACTTGAGAGGGCCAGAGATCAGAGACTGGAGGGGGGCCCAGCTGGACGGTGAGAAAGATTGCAGCCTGGAAGGTTATGTCTGGCGGGAGGCCCAGCTAGAGGACCCAGGGCTAAGAGAATTAGAAGGGTGTACCTGGAGGGTGGCCCAGTTGGAGGATCGAAGGAGTAGGATGTTGGAGTCCACAGCCAGGAGGGGGACCCAGTTTGAGTGTGAGAAGGCCAGGAGTCTTGAAGGAATCTCCTGGAGGAGGGCCCAGCTGCATGATGAAAGGGCAAGTGGACCAAAGACCAGAGACTGGAAGGGGCCCCAGTCGGAAGCAGAGAAGGGAAGGGGGCTGGAGGTCAGAAACTGGAGGGGGATCCATTTGGAGAAGCCTCTGGAGTTGGTCCCTGAGAACAGAGAACAAAGGGGGCACCAATGGGAAGATGAGAGGAGGACAGGACCAGAGATTGCTGAGGAGAGAGGAGCGAGCTTGGGTATCAAAAGAAGAAGGGGCCTAGAGGACATAGTTCTGGTCCAGCTGGGGGACACAAGGGTTACAGGGGTGGAGAACAGGGATGGAAGGGGAGGCTCCGGGGGCCTCAAGAGCAGAGCAGGACAAGGCATAGAGTGGGGGGACAAAGGGAGGTGTCTAGGGCTGGGGAATGGGGTCAGGTGTGGCACCCCCATGGGGACTGTGTTTGAACGCAATCCAGAATGGGTAGTGACAAGGAGTGAGTACCAGGCTGCAGGGGAGAGCCTGCAGGAAGGAGGTGAAGGAGAAGGCCTAAGGGAACCAAAGAGGCTTTGCCGCCCTTCAGGAGAGGAGGAGGTGGACTGGGAGCCCCTGGCCAAATTCCGAGCAGCCTGTGGGCCAGAGCTGGCAGACCTGGTGGCTGAGGAGCTGGCCTTTGCCAGGCAGCATGGGACCCGGGGTTTCCACTGGACTGGAGCTGGCTTTGCCCTTAAGGACGGCACCTCAGACTTCTTCCTGGATGGGGCTCTGACGCGCTGCAGCTGCTCAATCCATGCCGCCCGACGGCTGCCGTGCCGACACCTCTTCGCAGCGCGCATCCTCACTGGGGCAGCCTTATTCCACATGGATCTTCTCAGGGATTGCTGGGGGAGAGCCCCTGAGCCCTGACCCTTCAGATCCCTGCCCACCATCCTACACTGTGAGGGTGGAAGGGCATTCTTTGATCCCAAAGATAACAGGGCTGAGGCCAAGAAGGCCACCCCAGTCCCTCTGGCCACCTTCTGAATCATCTAGGGACCTCATCTTGGCAGTTTGCCTCTCTAGGTCGGAGAGGAAGCTGACAATGGTCTCTGAGGTCCTGGAGCCACAGCTGTGGAAGGTGTTGATGGCCAGGGTGGATCCTGCAGGCTTCCCTCAGAAGATGAAATGGGTGATGAGAAGTGTAGACAGGGTCAGGGCAGAAGGAAGGAGACAGGCAGAGCTGGGGGGAGGGTGAGGAATGTTGGAGGTCAGGGGAGGACACCAGGATATGGGGAAAGTCTGGTGGGAATAGGCTGGTCAGTCTAGGGAGTGCAGGGATGAAAGGGAAAAAGTTAAGGGAGAAAGTATAATACGAGATGACAAACGAAGGAGAGGTCAAGGGAGAAGAGATAGAGGGGATGCAAATGAAGGAGAGAGGACAAGAGAAGAGCCAGAAGAAAAAACAAAAAGCAGGAGGGGTGGGGGTGGGAAGGGGAGAAGGAGATAATGGAAGAGTGGAAGGAAAAAAAAGACAAGGTAAAGGAAAGATGTGGGAGATAGGGAGAGAAGAAACAAAAGGGAGGTGACTTTGGTGTTTCTCCAAGACCTGGAGACTTGGAGCCCCTTCATCTTCTGGTTGGTTATTCCCATAAAAGAGGGCACTGGGAATCTGGTGGGATGTGTTGGAGACTCTTCAGCAGGGAGGGGAACTATCTGGGCTATTGTGCTTTAAGATTGGAATAAAACAGTATTATTTTGGTTTCTGTGCTGAGTTCTTGGCTTCTGGGGGAAGGTGGGTCACCCAGATCCAGAGGAAAGTTGAGGTGGTCCAGCATTCTTTTATTCCTTTTTCAACAAGGTCTGCTGGGGCCAGATCGAGAAGCCACAATAAATTCATCTCCATGGCATCTCAGGCTTCATCCTCCCTCACCTAGGCCAGAGCACCATGGTGGCGACTTGTCTACATCTATTCTACACTTGAATTAATGACCCACACCAATCGTCCTTGCCAGAGGTTGGTTTATGAATGGGCATTTGATCCAATTCTGGCCAATGTGTCTGCTCAGGTTGGGTTGGGAGGCTTCTAATAAAGGTTCTGATACTCCACAGAAAAAGACCCAGAGGAGATGATCAGGCCTAGACCTACTCATAACCACCCTGGTACACTGTGAGAATGAAGCCCACACTGAGGATGACAGAGCTAAGAGATGGAGAAAATCTGGATACTTGCTTGGCATAGTTGAGTCTCTGGAGTCTGCTCTATCATGGGGCTTCTTCTTAAGTATTTAGGGAAATTTGAGTTGGGGTTTCTGTTGTCACAACTGATGAAGGGGATTTGATTAAATTGTAGGTCACACAATCCAGGTTGAAGTAGCCTAGCACTTTTCAAACTTTAGTTGGCAAATTTTGTTCAGCTATAGAGTTGGATTCAGTAGGTCTGGGCTGGGATCTGAAGTTCTAGCAAATCCTCTGATGATGCAGTTGCTGATAGGTTGTGGAGCATACTGAGTACAACAAAGGAGCTAAGGGTAAAGGACAATTCAGTGGTTCAAGACGTGAGAAGTCAAAGGCTTCACCTGCAGCTGAATCCAGGTGCTTGAACAATGTCAGTTTTTCCCCTCTTTGAGTGATGGCCCTCTCCTTTGACTGAGAATGATAGCTACTGGAAGCTCCTATCCACATGCTCATCTTAATTCCCAAAGACCTTCCTACCAGCATCCACATGTTAAATCTCTTTTTAAATTTTTATTAAAAAAAAATTTAAATCCAAAAAAGATGGCAAGTAAGGGGATCTTAACCCTTGGCTTGCTGGTGTCAGCACCACGCTCAACCAGTGAGCTAACCAGCCATCCCTATGTAGGATCCAAACCCATGGCCTTGGTGTTATCAGCACTGCACTCTCTCGAGGGAGCCACGGGCCGGCCCTCACATGTTAAATCTCAAGGGAAAAAAAACAATTGGACTTACTAAGGGTATCAGGTATCATTAATGTGTTAACCACAATACTTCAGAGGTATATAACAATAAGCATTTATTGCTTATGTGTCTTGGTTTATCTGGGGGTTGGCCAGACCCCTGTTTTTAGTGTGGTCTGGAACAGCATCATCAACATTCCCTGGGAGCTTGTTAGAAATAACAGATTTTCGGGCCGGCCCGGTGGCGCACTGCTACAGTGCGCCGCTTGGGAGTGCGGCGGAGCTCCCGCTGAGGGTTCGGATCCCACATACAGACCAGTTCCCGCTCACTGGCTGAGTGAGGTGCGGGTGCAGCACCGAGGTTTGCGATCCCGTTGCCGGTCCCGGTCCGGTACAGGCGCGACACTGAGGGTTGCGATCTGTTGCGGACACGAAAAAAGACAAAAAGGAAAAAAAAAAAAAAAAAAAAAGGAAATAACAGATTTTCAGACCCCACTCCAGACCTACAGAATCAGAATTTCATTCTAACAAGATCCCCACTATGCACGTTAAAGTTTGAAAAGCAACTAATCATGTAAATCTACTTATCTAAAAAAAAAATGGCAATCTTAGCAAAGCACCTGATCTTGGCCGGGCTTGCTCACATATTTGGTGGAGAGGGTGGGGAGGTCATCTAGCTTTTGGCTGAACTAAAATGACCTTGACTAGGAAAACTGGGTGGGGTGACTCAGCCTTGCTCCACATGTCTCTTGTCCTCTGGTGGGCTAGTCTGCATATATTACCATGGTAATTGCAGAGGTGCAAGAGAGGAAACCTATGCCATGCCTTTGCTTGTATCACTCTGCTAATGTCCCATTGACCAAACCAGACAAGTGGTTAAGTCCAGTGTCAAGGGTCCATGCAAAGGTAAATGTCAAAGGGCATAGGTAAAGGGAGGGATGAAGAGTTGGAGCCTTCATTGCGTTGTCTACCACATAGGGCCACGTGCTGAAGCATGAGCCAATCTCTGTGGCCAAGGAACAGAGAGTACTCTGATCCACTGGTGCTCAAACTTGAGTGGGACTCAAGAAGTTGATCACCCTGGTGTCTTGTTGTATTAGTCAGTGTTCTCCTGTTCTCCGGATATACAAGGTGTTTTAGTCCGTTTTGTGTTGCTATAACAGAAATACCTGAGATGGGGTAATTTATAAAGGAAAGAGGTTTATTTGGCTTACGATTCTGGAACAGCTGCATCTGGCACAGGCCTCAGGCTGCTTCTACTCATGGCGGAAAGTGGCAGGGAGCCAGCGGGTACAAGCAGATCACATGGTGAGAGGAAGCGAGAGAGAGAGAGAGAGAGAGAGAGAGAGAGAGAGAGAGAGGGGAGAGAGGGAGAGGGAGAGGAAGAGAGAGAGAGAGAGAGAGAGAGGGAGAGAGGGAGAGGGAGAGGGAGAGGGAGAGGAGGTGCCAGGGTCTTATATACAACAAGCTCTCGTGGGAACTAATAGAGTGAGAACTCACTCATTACTCCCCCCTCCCCCAGGGAGACCATTAATCCATTCATGAGGGATCTGCCCCCATGACTCAATCAGTTTCCATCACCGCCACATTGGAGATCAAATTTCCACATGAGTTTTGGAGGGGACAACACATCCAAACTCCATCAAAGGGTACTTCAAAAAGTTTGTGGAAAAATAGAAAAGACAATACAAATCTTTCCATGAACTTTTTGAAGACCATACATACACATATATATTTACACACATGTATACATATATATATTGTAGTGAATTGAATTATGTCCTTCCAAACTCACTGAAGCTTGAATTGTATCCCCCACGTTTTCTGTATTAGAAACTTAGCCCCCACTGTGACAGGAAGGTGGAAAATCCTACTATAGTAATTGAAAGGTGGAGCGTTGAAGAGATGATTGGATTGTAGGACCATGCCTAGTGAATGTATTAAAAATGGTGGCCGGGGGTGTGGTTCTGAGGGCTTTAAAAGAAGAGGAGAGTCTGTCTTGTTCTCTCTCTGCTTCCGCCATCTTGCAATGTGAGACCCCTGGGTCACTGTTGCCACCACCAGATGGACTTTGGACTTCCCAGCCTCAGAAACTGTAAGCAATAAATGTCGTTTTTCTTTATAAATCACCCAGTTTCAAGTATTCTCTTATAGCAACACAAATATGGACTGATACATATATACACACAGATATATACATACGTATATTTATTTTAAACCATAGACAAATTAAACTTAATGGTTTAATTGAGCAGGAAAACAGGTTCATAAACTAGGTAGCACTCAGGACCAAAAGCAGTTCAGAAAGCTCCATCCCAGAACGTGTGCAAGCTACATTTATAGACAGAGAAAAGAACATGATGTACAGAAATAGCCTGATTGGCTGCAGTTCAGCATTTGTCTTATTTGGTCATGTTTTGGCAGTTTTCAGCCTGTGATTGGCTGCTATGATTGGCTGAGACTCAGCTACTTGTTACAAGAGTGTGCTCTTAGATTAGGTTATAGTTTGTTTTCATGTTAAGTTAGGTTACAGTTCACTATGTATGAAGGCAGCTTTAGGCCAAATTTAATTCAATTTAATTGTGTGTGTGTGTATTAGTCCATTTTCTGTCACTTATAACTGAATACCCGAAACTGGGTAATTTATAAAGAAATTAATTTCCTATTCTGGCCAGCCACCAAAAAAAGAAAAAAAGAAGAAATTATATGTATATGTAATTCTTACAGTTTTGGAGGCTAGGAAGTCCAAGGTCCAAGGGACATATCTAGTGAGGGCTGCCTTCCTGGTAGCGAATCTACCAAGTTCCGTGGCAATGGAGGGTATCACATGGCTAGAATGGCAAGAGTGCTCTCATGTGCTCTCCTTCCAAAGCCACCCGTCCACACCTCTGACAGCCCATTACTCCATGAAAGGATCAATCTTTATGAGAGCATAGTCCTCACAATCCAATCACCTCTTAAAGGCCCTACCTTTCAATTACCATTGTGACATTACGATATTTATATACAAATATATATTTATATGTTGGTTTTCATCCACAATTCCTGGCTCATGCCCTTTCTCCTGCCCTTCTTTCACCTGCTCCTTTTTCTACAAAAGGCAGGAAATTCTCTGACCTACCTTAGCTGACTGTAGGTCCTAAGACTCCCATTTTGGGGGGGGGCCCTGCCCCATGCCCTGGAGGAAGAAATGCTGAGAGGTCAAGAAAGAACCTGAACAAACAGGCCTTGCTGGGTTTCTCCACCTAGTCTGTTAGTGTTAGAATATACCCTTTATGTCCAATCACATTTCTACATGGTTGTCAAAGTTTGAATCATGTCTACATAATGAAGCTTCCATAAAAACCCAAGAGCACAGGGTTTGGGGAGCTTCTGGATAGCTAAACACAGGAGGTTCATGGAGGGTGGCGCACCAAGGGAGGATACGGAAGCTCTGTGCCCCTTCTCCCATACCTTGTCCTATGCATGTCTTCATCTGTATCCTTTGTGATATTCTGTATAATAAACTGGTAAATGTAAGTATGTGTTTCCCTGAGTTCTGTGAGCAGCTCAAGCAAACTGATCAAACCCAAGGAGGGAGTTATGGGAACCCTGATTTATAGCTGGTTAGTCTGAAGTTCCAGAGGCCTTGACTTGCGACTGGCATCAGAAGGCAGGGGCAGTCCTGGGGATCGAGCCCTCACTGTGTGCCATCTGATGCTATCTCCAGGTAGCGACTATTGGAATTGAATTGGAGAACACCCCACCGGTGTCTGTTGAAGAATTGCTGGCTTGCTTGCCAGTGGGGAGAAATCCTCACGCATTTGGTCATAGAAGTCAGAAGTTGGTTTACTGCGTTGACTGTTGTACTGTGAGTGTAGAGGAAAGACACAGTGCATTTACCCCACAGTTACACCCACATACAACCATACTCGGATTTCCCACCCTCTTAACACTGTTACAATGGGGTCAAGCTTCAATGAGTTTTGGGGGGACATTCAATCCACACAGTGCGTGTGTAGAAAGGAAGAATAATTTACTATGGAGTTGGCTTATGTGATTGTGGAGGCTAAGTCCCACAATGTGTCTTCTGCAGCTGGAGACCCAGGAGAGCCACTGGTGTAATTCAGTCTGAGTATAAATGGTGCAAGTCCTAGTCTGAGAGCTAGAAAAGATGAGATGAGATATTCCAGCTCAAACAGTGAGGCAGAAGAAAAAGAGGGTGGACAAACTCCTTCCTCCACCATTTGTTCTATTCAGGCTCTCAACTGATATGTTCTGGATGATACCTACCCACACTGGGGAGGGAAATCTACATTACTGAGTCCACTGACTCAAATTCTATTCTCATCCAGAAACGTCCTCACAGACACACCCAGAAATAATGTGTATTCTGGGCACCCTGTGGCCAGTCACGTTAGCACATAAAATTAACCATCACACTTTTTATTTATTTTTTATTTTTTTATTTTTATTTATTTATTTTTTTAAAAGATGACCGGTAAGGGGATCTCAACCCTTGGCTTGGTGTTGTCAGCACCACGCTCAGCCAGTGAGTCAACCAGCCATCCCTATATAGGATCCGAACCCATGGCCTTGTTGTTATCAGCACCATACTCTCCCGAGTGAGCCACAGGCCTGCCCGACCATCACACTTTTTAAAACACAAATTGCCAAGTCCCAACCTTCAGAGTTTCTGATTGAATAGGTCTGAGGTAGGGTCTGAGAATTTGCATGTCTAATAAATTCCCAAATGATGCTGGTGCTTCTGGTTCAAAGATCACAGTTAGAGAACCACTGCTCTGATCATTCCTTCTGAACATATGCCTGTGCCTGTAGGAGGCTGACAGGGTAGAGAGAAAATATGGGATCACAGAGAGTGGGGAGGGAGGGTCATTAAAGAAAGGAGGCAGGAGGAATCCTGGGCAAGCAAACACAACAGCAGTCCAATGCAGACCAAATAAAAACCTTTACACCAGGCTGTTTTATCATTAGATTCTTGGATGTGGGGTATCTGAGCAGTGATGGGGAACTGAATTAATTCATTAATTAATTCACCAAATAATGTACAGAGTCCTGGGGAGGGAAAGAGTCTGGCCCATAATATAAATTGAAGATGTCCAGTATATGTGGGTCAGAGTTTGAGAGGGGGACAGATGTGGATAGTGAGATCATCAGGGCCTTACAGGTAGAGTAGGAGGTGGGCCTTTATCCTAGGAGCAATGGGAAGCCTTCAAAAGGTTTTAAGCAGGAGCATGGCTTGATTGGATGTACATCAAAATAAAAGTCTCCCTGGAAGGTTTACTGGGACACATGAATTGGATGTGGGTCCAGAGCAGGAAGAGATTTATGGTCAGTAAAACAGGCGAGAGTGGATGGTTCTTCACAGAACTGGGCCTTGAAGGATGTTTGCCAGGAAAAGAGAATGAAGAAGCATATTCTTGGCAGAGGGAGCAGCAAATAGTATTTTGCCCTTGGAGAAGAAAAGATAAAACCCAAAGTTTAGTTACGCTAAACCTCTATATACCCTACATGACCAGCTCACAAATAAAATCAGTCTCTTCAGGCCTCTGCTCAAATGTCACCTCTTCCTAAAGGCCATCCCTGAGTAGTCTGTCTAAATAGTCACTCCAGCCCCTTTCTCTGTTTTATTCTGCACAATACTTGTCATTCACTACCTGAAATTATACTACATAGCTATTCACCAGTTTAGCATTGTGGTTAATTAAGCTTATTAGGTATAAAGCTAGATTGCCTGGGTTCAAATCCCAGCTCCACTTCCGCCTTGCCATGTGACCTTCGGTTGCTTAACCTCACTGTGTTACAGTTTGGGGATAATAATTACCGATCTCATAGAACTCTGTGAGAATAAATGGATCTGTGTGTGTGCCAATGTTCTAACATTGTTTGCAGTTTTACTTCCCCCAAAGCATCCCAATTGCCTAAGATACTGTTTTCTCCGGCTACCTGCGTTGGCTGTTAACAATCTCCCCCCACAATAAAAGCTCTATTTTGGGTTCCAGTAGTAGGGACAGCGCTTCATCATGCTTCATTGTTGCCACGGTGACAGTCCAGCTTGCTTGAGGAACCAGCTTCAGGAACCTTGCTTTTATCCGAATCCGCCTCTCCCATTGGCCACCTGGATCTGCTGCAGTAGTAGCCAGAAAACTACATCTCCCGGCAGGCTGAGCGCCGCCCGCGCTTTGTCTAAAGCCCTGATCTAAGAATGGGAGCCTGCGCAGTGGAACCCGCTGTCTCGGAGCTCCTTCTGCGCATGTGCAGTCCGCAGGGTGATTATTCCGGTGAGGGGAGAGGGGTGGGGAGTGTCCTTTACTCGCTGAGCATTGTGGGGCCCCTTCGGCCCTCCTGGTCCCAGGGGTCGAGGTCCCACGGTCTCCATCTCGTTGGGAAAGGGGAGGAGGGGAAGCCTTTCTGCTTCCAAGGTCTTCATGGGAAAGAGCGTACTCGAGGGGAAGTCGGGTGCTCGCGTTGCCATAGTAACCCGGGAGGGGGCTGGGCCGAGAGGAAGTGGGCAGGTGTGCCGCGGGAGGACCTGGAGCCGTCACCAGGGACCGGGGGTATTCGTGAAGGGGCGGAGAGTGTGATGGAGAAGTTGGTGTGAAATAAGGAGACTTGGGGTGTTTTGAAGGAGTGGGAATATTTTGGTAATTGGAATATAATAAGGGGATTTGAGGAGATTATTGATTTGGGTGTTAAAATCGTTGATTGTTTCACAGTTACCTATATAGCTCCTACTATGTGCCAGGCACTGCCAGATGTTGAAGATACAACGGGGCGCAGGACAGATGGGACGAAAGCGGGAATTGGGGTTTTGTAGAGGAGTTTGGGTGATGTAGGGAAAGGGGATTGTTGTCTCCTATGGGGGCGACTGGGAAGAACTGGAGCTACAAGGAGAAGTTGGAGGTTTTATAAGAGAGTTGAGGTATTATATAAATTAATTCTGTCACTGTTTATAGAAGGTCAACTAAATACCAGGCTCTAGGAAGCTCTGGGGGTTCCTCAGTGAGCAAGGCCACTTATGGATAGGGTTGTCAGGTTTAGTGAAAAAGCAATGCCTGGTTAAATTGGAATTTCAGGTAATGCATAACATTTTAGTTATCTGTTGTTTATCTGAAATTCAAATTTAACTGGACATCCTGTATTTTCTCTGGCAACTCTCTATTATGGAGAACTGCAATGTTGGTGGAGTGGATTATTACTGGGGACACTGGTATTACAGAATAATTATGTTGTAGAAGGAGCCGAGGGTACTCAGAAGAAGTAGGAGTGTTGAAACCAGCACTAAGATCAGCACTTAACTGCGTGCTGGTGGCTATGCTAAGTGCTTTTATTTTTAAAAACTTTTTATTATGGAAACTTTTTTTTTTTTTTTTAATAAGATGACTAGTAAGGGGATCTGAACCCTTGACTTGGTGTTGTCAGCACCACGCTCACCCAGTGAGCTAACCGGCCATCCCTATATAGGGATCCAAACCCGTGGCCTTGGTGTTATCAGCACCACACTCTCCCGAGTGAACCACAGGCCAGACCTTATTATGGAAACTTTTTTTTTTTTTTTAATAAGATGACTAGGAAGGGGATCTGAACCCTTGACTTGGTGTTGTCACCACCACGCTCACCCAGTGAGCTAACCGGCCATCCCTATATAGGGATCCAAACCCGTGGCCTTGGTGTTATCAGCACCACACTCTCCCGAGTGAACCACAGGCCAGACCTTATTATGGAAACTTTCAACCATATATAGTGCAGTATTAAAACAGATTATACAGTAAAGCTACTTGTACCCATCTCAGTTAGAAAAGTGTCATATCAAAGTGTCACAACAATCCTATGAGGTAGCATTAGTATTACACCCCTATTTTACAGATGAGGAAACTGAAACACAGAGAAGTTAAATAACTTGTCCAAAGTCACGTATTGGAAGTGGCAGAACCAGGATTTGGACCCAGGTAATCTGGCCCCAGAGTCTGGGCTCTTAACCACCATATAACATGTAACTTCCCTCTGGGAAGTGTGAGTAGGGAGTGGGGCGTGATGGGAGAGCAAGAAGAAAGTGGTAAAATATAAAAGGGAAGTTAGGGGGTTGGGCTGTGTGAGCATTGTGCAGTTGTTACAGGCTTTTCATAACAATGAGTGGAAGCTTGTGGTGGGCGCTGGGATATTTTGGGAGGGCAGGGGAGTTATAGAAGAGTTTGGTGTTTTGGGGTGTGACAAGAATTTGTATAGCTGCGCTGTCCAACACAGTAGCAGCTAGCTACGTGTGGATATATTAAATTAATTATATTGAAATAAAATGAAAATTTAGTTTCTCAGTCACACCGTATTTTAAGTACTCGATTATTCCCACTGTTTTGGACTGTGAAGATCTAGGACATTCTCATCATCGCAGAAAGTTCTACTGGACAGTGCTGAAGCATAGTGTGAATCGAGATGTTACCGGTGTGTGGAAGGTTTCCTGGTTCCTAATTGTCTGACCTTATCTGTTATCATTTGCCTTCCAGCTTCCTCTGCCTCACCTACAACCGGCTCCTCCCTGCTCCCCAAACAGTCCAAGCTTGATCCAGTTGCACCCTGGCTATTAAAATGCCCATTCAGCTCTTTGCACTTCAGGTTTAACTGTCACCTCCCCAGAGAGAGGATGTCCTTGACAGCCCTGTTTAAATTAGCCACCACTCCCTTCCCACCGCCAGCAACTATCCCATCCCCCTGTATTACTTCTTTCAAAAAACTTATCAGTATCTAAAATTACCTTGTTTGTTTATCATTTACCTTTTAATTGTCCATCTTCCCCATTAGGAACGACCTTGTACTGTTCACCATGGAAAATTCCAGTGCTCAGCACTGTGCCTGACCAAAAAGAGACACTCAAGAAATTATGATGATTAAGTGAGTGGGGGCTATTCAGAATTCAAAAGCAGCAATATTATAGGGGAGATTGGAATGTCAGAGAAACAGAGTTGAGGAGAGTTGGGGTGACACAGGAGAGGAATTAATACCAGGAATTCGAGTGATGAAGGAGGAACTGGGGCATTTGGCAAGAGGGCACTGAGGACATTAGAAAACAATTGAAGGGGTGGTAGAGGAGGACTTGGGATGGTCTATGGAATTTGTTATTGCAGAATTATTAAACTCCCAGAGCCTCAGTTTCCTCATCAGTAAAATGGGTTTAAAATAATATTTATTTCTTAAGCAGATTGTATAGATTAAATAAATTTTTATTTCGAACAGTACCTGGTACATTATAACTACTGCATCCATGTTAGCTAATGATGTTAAAACTACTAATATTGTTGTTATAATTATTCAGTTAAGGTCTTTGGGAGGGGTGAGTAATGCCACAATAATAAGGGTACGTGGTGTGGATCAGGGTAGATAAACAAACAAGCAAAATACAAACCAATTATGCAAAGCACCTGGGACTTAGTAAGTGGTTAATTAATTTGAATTCCTTCTTGATTTTTTTAAACCAAATTTTGTTTAGAGCAGCAGCTCTTGAATGTATTTATTTTTCTTAACCTACCCTCACACTGAATTCAGAGCTGCCCATAGGAATTGTTCACTTAAGTGTATTTGCCTTTCAGGGGTTTGGATCCCCATACCAACCAGCCACCAAAATAAATATTAAATAAATAAATAAAATATTTATTTGTCCTCTTCACTTATTCACCCTTTCAACAACTCTACTGAGCATCTATTATATGCTTGTCGGGGGGATACAAAATACAAATGAGACATTGGCCTGTCAGTTTGGGGAAAACTTTTATAAAATATACTATTTGGACTAGATCTAGGAGGGGGGGAAAAGTAGGTGTTCTTCATCCTGGCTCTGCAACAAATAGTAGAGGGCTGGTGTGAAGTTCAGGAAGGGCCTCCTAGGGCCATGAACACATAAGCCAAAGCTGGAAAGTGTGAGAGACAGTGCAGAATAACATGAAGGCCTGGGTGGGTGTAATGGGAGGTGAGATAGGAGAGAGGAGGGGGCCTCAGATACCAGGCTGAAGAATTTAATCTGGCTTGAGGGCAATGAGGAGCCATGGGGGTGTTCGAGCAGGGGCAGAAACACTTTGCTTTTTTTGGTGGCTGACCTGTACGGGGATGCAAACCTTTGACTTTGGTGTTATCAGCACCATGCTCCAACCAAGTGAGCTAACTGGCCAGCCCCAGAAACACTTTCTAGTTGTAGAAAGACCTCTGTGAGGCCCGTACTTGAAAGGGCAGATACTGAAGGCAAGAAGACCAGGAAGGAGGCTGGAGATGTGGTCCTGGCAAGAGAGAATGAAGCTTGTGCTGGGGCCATGTGGATGGTGAGGAGGAGATGGGCTAAAGAGATTGAGACCGTAGGAGATACAGGGTTTGGCCTTTTTACTCATTTAGCCAGCATCTCTGGAGGACATTTGGAAGTCAGGCTCTGTGCTGGGCTGTTTGAGGAAGTTGGAGTTGAGTCAGATCCAGCCCCTGCCTCAAGGGTCTCTTAGTAGGTTGGAGATGGGTGCAGATATAGGCATTTTAAGGGAAGGAGGGGAGGAGTGGTTACAGTCAAGGATGGAGTAGGCCCCGAATGCCAGGCTGAGGAGCTTGGCCTTTCTCCTTGGGGTACTAAGAAGCCATAGAAGGTTGTGAGTGGGGGGAAAAGTTTGGGTACATCTGGGAGTCAGAAAGCTCCTTCTGAAGATGGACCAATGAGGAGGCTGGTGCAGTAGTCCACAGATAGAAGGTGATGACCAGACCAAGGCCAGTTGTAGAGAGGATGGCCAGGAGAGGGACGGGAGGGATAGGACTTGGTGATGGGCTGGCCTGTGGCTCACTCGGGAGAGCGTGGTGCTGACAACACCAAGTCAAGGGTTAAGATCCCCTTACCGGGTCATCTTTTTTTTTTTTTTTAAAAAGGACTTGGTTGCCGGGGACCAGCCCCAGCACAAAGATTGTAGGGTCCTCACTGATAAACCCCCAAAAGGGAGGAAAGGCAGCGTCGGCGATGGAATGGACAGCAAACACACAGACTCAAGACATCTGCTGAATGCTGACACTTTATTGAAGCATCTACACACTTTTTATACTTTTTCTTGGAGGCAACATAATCATTGAAATAATCATTGAACAATATCATAATATTTTTTATGAGTCAAATGTGTTCCAAGAAAACTAACATTACAGCTTGTTCCCAAAAAAGATGAATACACGGTTTTTTCCTTTGAGCAAAAATGTTACGACTCACTGGTCCCAAATAATCATCAATTGTTACATTGAACTCTATATGACATTATTGAAATATAATCCAAACTTGTATCTTACTCAGAGAATGTAAGCAGGAAGTTAAAGTTCCCTCCACCAGTATTTTTCCATTGCTACAACTTATTGTAATATAAAGTAAAATTCTTTTATCCACTACATCCTATAATGTGTTAGGCCTTATGAAAATACTTCTAAAACTTAACTTGAAACTATATTTCCAGGAGGAAAAGAAAGTTTATGTTTGACTCTTTGAAGCAAGCAGGTTAGGCATAGTAGTAGTTATGTTGCCTAGCAACTTTTGAGTAAATTTTTCAATAACAACTCCATTATGATCACTAATAGCATTAAAAACAATCCTTCCAGGAAGCAGACAAGGTAAATGATTACATAGGTTCATTGCCCCCTTCTGGTCCTAGCTGCCACAGACCATTTTCAAAGAACGCATAACTATAACTCCCAGGTGGGTCACTAATATGATTAAGCACTCTGGTATGATTCTCAATTTCACTCCCAATCTCCCCAGAGCGATAATTATGAAGCAGTAAAGAATAGATTTAATTAAATAAAGCAAGCATACGGAACTCCAAAAGAAAGGAGGGTGAATGGCGGCACCTCTTCCCATGATGAGGCCTTGCAAGCATCGTGTTTAATCAGAGGATCCTTGTCAAACTCTGGCTTCTTGGATTTGGTGTGCCCCCACACTTGGTGATCCTTGGCAGTAGATAATAAGGAGAGTGAGCGCTCTCTCCAGTCTGTCCCCTTGGGGCTTCATGGAGAGGCCAGGAGGGTAGTCAGCAGCCTTTCTTCTCTTCCCCAGCACTGCCATCGGGGAGCTATGCCTGGGCCAAAAGCTTTGCATGTGGCACTGATTCAGCAGCTTCTTCAACTACTGGAGTGAGCTGCACAAAGTCCTTTTCCTATCATTAGCCTCAAGTGTGGTCTTCCTGCACTGGCATCCACCATCCTACCTGCCCAACCTGGCAGAACCCTGTGATTCTGTTTTGTTTACTTCATCAGCATGCACAGCCGTAAGACTCAGGAAAGCTGCTCAGGCAAACAGGAGAAAAGTTTATTTCTAATTCACATAATATCCCAGAGCTAGGCAAGCATTGCTGGGCAGGCCAGAGTGTTAGCCTATGAGATCATTCTTAGGTCTAGGTCCCTCTTGTCTTGTTGCCCTGCCATTCCCTAAGGTGTTGATGGGATCCAAATGGTCAAAGTTTTCTCACCACCATGGGCACAACCAGAACAAGAGAAGGGCAAACTGGAAGAAGCAAAGGGTGAGGGGTTCCTTCTTCCCTTTCAGCTATTTAAAAAATTTATCTTTATGCTATATGTTTTATTTTTCCCCAAGTTTTTTGTTTTGAGAAGTTTCAAACCCACAGAAAAGTTGAAAGTGAAACAATTAATATATGTATACATGTCACCTAAATTCACTAATATTGACCTTTAACTAAATTTGCTTTACTTTCGCCCTGGGAAGATCTGGGGAGGGCTTCCAAGTAGAGGAAACAGTAAATTCAAAGGCCTATGTGATAGATTAAAATGGCTGTAAAGTCTTTGCTGCTCCTCCCATTGAGAGGAATCTGTTTTCCTTGTTTTGGCATCTGGCCCTGTGTCTTATTTGACTAAAGACTTTAGTAGAAGTAATGCTGTGTAATTTCTGAAGCTGGGCCCTTAAGCAGCTTTTGTTTTCACTGCTTAGAACCCTCCTTGGAAGTGAGCTGCCATGATGTGAGGAAGCCCAAGCAGACACGAAGAAAGGCCCACGTGGAGGAGGATTGAGCTGTAGCTGAGATCCCAGCTAATGGCTACCACCAACTACTAGCTTTGTGAGTAAGATCTTTTTGAACCTTCCAACTGTCCCAACACAACACCCAACACCTCATGAATCTGAAGAATTGCCAAGCCAATCCACCAAACGCACCAGTCCATGGGATCAAGAGAAATAACAAACCATTGTTTTGAGTGACAGACTACTAAGTTTCAGGGTGGTTTCTTATGCAGCAATAGATAAATGAAATTCTTTGGAATACAGAAATGTTTTGTTGAAGTCATAGACTTGACTTGACTGGAGTGAGAGGGTGAGAATGGTACATGATAAAGACTCTGTAGGGTCTCACATACTGAGGTAAGAAGTTTGATCTTTATTCCAAATGTTTTTTTAAAGCTGTAGGATGATTTTATGCAAGAGTAAAATGTTTTTAAGAACACCCCTCTGACTGCTATGAGAATAGACTCTAGGGGGCAAGGGTGGAAGCAGAGAAACCAATGAGGAGGCTGTTGCAGGCTTCTCTAAGAGTGATGTCAAAATGATGGTGCCCTAAATTAAGGAGGCAATGCTAGAAGAGACAAAGACATATGGATTCAAGAGATGCTTGGAGGTTGAAGGGACAAGGACACTTTGAGAAATATGAGTCCAATGGGGGAAGATAGGCATTAAATAAATATGTTAAGAGGTAGGTAGAGAGCAACTAAGCAAGGTAGTTAAGTGCAGATGACTGAATTCTGATTCTGCTATGTTCTAGTGTGTGATCTTGGGCAAGTGACTGATCCTCTCTGTACCTCAGTCCCCTCATCTGTAAAATGGTAATAATAATAGTATCCATCTCATAAGTTTGAGGATTGACTGAGGTAACACCTGGAGTGTGCTTAGAACACTGCCTACCATAATTAAAACAGAAGTTGGGTACAGACGGCCCTGCCTCCTTGCCTTATCCTATTCCCTAACTTTGCCTCACTGCACCTGGGAAGAACCCTGGGGTTCTGAAAAATGGTTTGAAGTCCACTCTGCTAATGCAGGTCATCTCAGACTATCTGGCAGCACTGGACCTATGTTCTTCGTGGTAACAATTTGTAGGAGATTTGTAGCAGCAGCTCTTCTCTGTGTAGGTGGTGCCGATCTCTGTCTCCACAGTTCCCCACCTGGCCTTCTTCACCCATTAAAGTTCCATGCCTGCCACATGCTGACATTTAATTAGACCCAAACTACATTGTGTCAGGTGGTTTCCAGACATCCCCAGACGTGGGCATTGTGCCCATTTTCCAGGTAGGGAAACTAAATCAGAGAGATTCGGTTGATATGAGAGGAGAGCATCCTGGTGGTCAGCCTCAACCCCCCCTGTCCTCTTACCGGATTCTTGACTCCACCACAGGAAAAAATTAAAGAGCAGAGTGACAGTAGAAAATGAAAATAGGTTTAATGTAATGGAAAGAAATACAGACTTTGCAGAGAAAGTGTGGCCTAGCTCCAGAGACTAAGCAGGGCCCACACCAAGTTTAATACAAAAGTAAGAAATACACATTCACATAGTGCATCCTGGCTCTAGAGTGAATAGCAGCCTGCTGAAGGCAAGTTTGACACAAAAAGAAAGAGATACGCACTTCAGGCAAAGTGTGGGCTGGCTCTAGAGAGAGTGAGAAGCAGCCCTGCCTTTTACCAGGATTCCACTTTTATAGTTTTGCTATCTAATATATATTCATGCTATCTAATGAGTATTCAAATTAGTGGGTGATTCCCACTTATGTAGCCTAGTCTTGCAAAGGCTCAGTTGGTCTCTTTCAGAGCATGCTTATTGGTCAAATTCTACCACATGCACAGAAATATATTCAGATATATTCCATGCTCTCTAGCACCTCCATTGGAAGGCCACTTAAGGGATAAACGGCTTTTTACTGAGCATGCTTGGCCACCGATGTCTGCCCTGGCGGTCTCAATCACCAGGTGCTGGTACCAAAAATAGGTACTACAGGCCACTGCAGCCCAGGGTTCAGAGGTGGGGGGTTGAGTCCTAGGGAAGTGGTTTGAGACCCAGGGGAGTGGCCTGAAACCTAATCCCAGGGGGACTGAGCACCTTCTATCTCACAGAGACTCCTCTAAGGACACACAGCAGAGGAGAGTCCTCCCTTCTCCCCATCCCCCGCCTCCAGCTTCCACCCCTGAATTTTCAGTGGTGCTCTTTTTAGCAGGAAGAATGCCTGATGGAATGAACACAACTGGCTCCCAGTACGTTTCTATCACCTACTTGCTGAGGCTCTTTCCCTCTGAACTTCAATTTCTTCTTGTGGAAAATGGGAAAAATACCCCCAAGGTTGTTTTATTTATTTATTTATTTATTTATTTATTGTGTCAATATACACTGTATATGATTATTATGGCCCGTCACCGACACCTCCCTCCCTCC
>NW_007731528.1:0-295 GCF_000696425.1 Galeopterus variegatus
GAGAAACACTTCAGCAAATAGGGCTGGGCACAGATTTCATGAATACGACCCCAAAAGCACGATCAACCAAAGGAAAAATAAAGAACTGGGACTAAATCAAACTAAAAAGCTTCTGCACAGCAAAAGAAACAATTAACAGAGCTAAAAGACAACCAACAGAGTGGGAGAAAATATTTGCAAAATATACATCCAACAAAGGACTAATATCCAGAATATATAAGGAATTCAAACAATTGTACAAGAAAAAAACAAGCAACCCAATTAAAAAATGGGCAAAAGAGCTAAGCAGGCAATT
>NW_007731528.1:1055-11198 GCF_000696425.1 Galeopterus variegatus
AACAGTAATTATTTTGTCAAATTTGAATAAAAGAGGTTTTTTGGAGGGAATAAGTGGAGTCGAGTTAAGGAGGCCTGAACTGTCAGGAGCTAAGGAGACCTAAAGTCTCCGGCTTGAAGTGGGAGGCCTTTTCCAAGCAGAGACGGTCTTCCTGACACTGAGGCTCTCTCATGTGACAATGATAGATGTTCCTCGTTACAGATTATAGCCTTGTCACACTTAAACTAATCTCTCTTGGTGTTTTCAGGCCCAGCTCATTCCCCTGGGCAGCAGTCATCAATTTACATGAAGAGGCACCAAGAGAAACACAAAACCTATTTATCACACTTGCCCAGAGTGTGCTAACAGCAACTTCAAACCAAGCATGGATCCACATTTCAATTGGGCTACACCTCTGCGGCATCATACGTAGTGCAAAGAGATGGACTGTTAAGAAAACAGATGGAAGGGGATTGTGAGACTGATGTGGAATATGGGGAAGGGGAGTGTGAGACTGATGTGGAATATGGGAGTCAGTGAACACCACCCTCACGTGACCACCTTGGTGTGTATAGGAATTCAGCATGGCTTCGATATTATCTGAGCATCCTAGAGTCATCTGCTGACTTGTAAATGGCCACCTCAGTATGCCATCTGATGAACAAACAGAAGCCCCATTAGGTTAGGACTATAGAAGCAAAAAAGGCAGCGTTCATATCCCCAAATCCTCCTTCCTCCGAATAACTAACAGTAATTATTTTGTCAAATTTGAATAAAAGAGGTTTTTTGGAGGGAATAAGTGGAGTCAAGTTAAGGAGGCCTGAACTGTCAGGAGCTAAGGAGACCTAAAGTCTCAGGCTTGAAGTGGGAGGCCTTTTCCAAGCAGAGACGGTCTTCCTGACACTGAGGCTCTCTCATGTGACAATGATAGATGTTCCTTGTTACAGATTATGGCCTTGTCACACTTAAACTAATCTCTCTTGGTGTTTTCAGGCCCAGCTCATTCCCCTGGGCAGCAGTCATCAATTTACATGAAGAGGCACCTAGAGAAACACAAAACCTATTTATCACACTTGCCCAGAGTGTGCTAACAGCAACTTCAAACCAAGCATGGATCCACATTTCAATTGGGCTACACCTCTGCGGCATCATACGTAGTGCAAAAGAGATGGACTGTTAAGAAAACGGATGGAAGGGGAGTGTGAGACTGATGTGGAATATGGGAGTCAGTGAACACCACCCTCACGTGACCACCTTGGTGTGTATAGGAATTCAGCATGGCTTCGTTATTATCTGAGCATCCTAGAGTCATCTGCTGACTTGTAAATGGCCACCTCAGTATGCCATCTGATGAACAAACAGAAGACCCATTAGGTTAGGACTATAGAAGCAAAAAAGGCAGCGTTCATATCCCCAAATCCTCCTTCCTCCGAATAAATAACTATAGTCTGGGCACTCAATTATTCGTTTCATTACAGACATATTCCCCACTCTCCCTTCTTAGGTCCTATGTTCCATTCAGATCGGTCAGTGCTCTCTCTGGTCAAAGCTGAATTTGCCTCACTTTTCCAAGGAATGTACTTCCTTCCCAAAGTCATAAATTTCTCAAGTTTTGCTAAAGATGCAAATTACACTGCTTGTATTCTTTCATAGAGAGTCAGATGGGAATCAAATGTCAGTGGATCCAAGGTCCCAGAGTCCCATTGATTCAAAAGGCTGGAATTCTTCCCTTTCTGAATCCAATTTGAACATAATCAGCACTTATTTATTTTGGCTGTTTGCATGTTGCCCCCCTGCCAAATTTTTTTTTTCTTTTGTGAATATTCATGTCACTTGCAACAATAATCTAGAGTAAGACTGGTAAATTATGCCCTCGGGTCAAATCAGGTCTCCTGCCTATTTTGGTAAATATGAGGGCACTTCAGAAAGTTCATGGATCAATAGAATTGAAAGATAATAAAAATATTTCCATGAACTTTTTGAAGCACCCTCATATAGTTTTATTGGAACACAGCCACATCCATTTGTTTGCTTTTTGTTTATGGCTGCTTTCCTGCTACAAGAGCAGAGTAGTTGCTACAGAGACTATATGGCTCTCAAAGTTAAACATATTTACTATCTGGCCCTTTACAGAAAATGTTTGCAGAACCCTGATCTAGAATGTGATCAGCATCTATGTATTTTGAATAATTTTCATGTTTTTCCCTCAGAAATATTCTTCTCTTTCCTGGATACCCCTATCAATTTCACACAGTAAGCTAGAACATACTATGCACTATTTATTTTGAATAGTTTTGCGTGTTTTTTTCTGTAAAAGATTTTTCTCCTTATGTTGATGTCCCGTGTCACTTTCATTCAATGGTTACTTGAGTTGATGTATTTTATTCATCTTACCACCAAATTTCCACTACAGTTGCCTAATAAATATATAGTTGAACTGAATTTTAATAATTGAAAATGATATGAAATCTGACCTAGATGCCAGTAAAGGATGGGAAAGGGAGAGTCATAACTAAAATCAAGAATTAAAGAAAAACATATTTCATATGTATTTCTCACTGAGTTTATACTACTCATCAGACTAATCACAACTATGTATTGAAACTTAAAATTGTGGAAAACATATTTCATATGTATTTCTCACTGAGTTTATACTACTCATCAGACTAATCACAACTAACTATGTATTGAAACTTAAAATTGTGTCCAAAACTACACTTAAAGACAAGTTGGTTATCTTACAAGCATTAATTGCCAAATCAGAAAAAAAAAAGTAAATTAATAAACTAAGATTTTTAATTTAAGAAGTTAACAAAAAAGAGCAACCAAAAATTTAGAAACAAAGGTGAAATAAGGATAAAAGCAAATAATTCTGAAATAGGAACAAGAACCTGAGATGATATGAAAAATAATTAATAAATGAGGAAAGGATATTAGCAAACACAGAAAAGAGATTTAAATCATTTAGAGAAAATCTTAGCTCCAGCACTTTGCTGATATAATTCATTATCTTGGTAAAGTTTTCTGTAGGGACATATGCCTGCAAATGAGGCCACCCTGATAAAGCAATCCCTGCTGAATTCAGTGTGGACCTGCCTCACGCACTGGCTGTCTTTGTGTCTTCATTCTCCTACTGCCTCTCTGGCTGAGACTGAAACGAAGACTATGATTTTACACTGGCCTGAGGAGTCACAGGTGGCTCCTGTGACTGCACCAGGGGATTTCTCCTAACACATAGATAGGAATTGTCATGTTTCCTGTCTTCTCTACACTAGGTAACTGATAAAGAAAAAATTGTACCCTAGAAAACATCAATATTAGGTCATGTAATATAATAAATAAATTTACTCCTTTTGTTACATCTGCAACAAGCTACTTACGCTATGAAAAAATAAATGTTTTTTATAAATTAATAAAAATTTTTATACTTTTCACTGCTATTTCCTTTGGATTTGTAAAATTCTCTCCTAGATTGATTCTACTTGTACTTGTATCACTTCAATTTATTGCCAGAATGTTAGGCTCTTAGAGATGGAAGGGAGCTCAGAGTCATGATTTGTTGCCTTTGTGCTCTTATGAATGCTATTCCCTCAGATTAGAATGTTGTTACCTCCGTTTCTTTGTTTCGTAAACTTTTACTCATCTCTCCAGCATATATTTTGTAGCTCCTTTAAAAGTTATTTCCTGCCGGGCCGGCCCGGTGGCGCACTGGTACAGTGCGCCGCTTGGGAAGCACGGCGGCGCTCCCGCCGAGGGTTCGGATCCCATGTGCAGACCGGCGGCTCACTGGCTGAGCCAGGAGCGGGGGCAACACCGAGGGTTGTGATCCCGTTGCCGGTCCCGGTCTGGTACGGGCGCAACACTGAGGGTTGCGATCCGTTGCCGGTCACGAAAAAAGACAAAAAGACAAAAAAAAAAATAAAAAATAAAAAAATAAAATAAAAAATAAAAGTTATTTCCTGCCCATTGGAAGTTGTTGCCTACCCTTCCTCTGTAACTCCCATCATGCCTTTGTACTTACGCACATACTGCTGAGAAGCCTCTCCAAGGTGCTCGTTAAGAGGATACACACTCTGGAGCCAAACAGGCCTGGGTTTGAATCTCAGCTTCACCGCTTGATGGATGTGTGATCTCTAGTGATCTGCACATCAGACTCTTCATCTATGAAAGAAGAATGATAATAGTGAGGAGGATTAAAAGGATTAATGTGTGTAAAGTGCTTAGGATAGTGCCTGCACTCAGTAAATGGTATAATGTGCTGATTATATTGGGGTGAAAGGTAGAATGATTATGAATATATTTGTTTATCTCCTGCTTTAGGTAGTGAGCTCTTTGAAAACAGGATATGTCATTCATTTGTTGAAAGAATGAATGAACACTTCCAAATTTATTGAGATATAATTTACATGACATAAAATTTATCCATGTTAAGTGTATAACTCAGTAAATTTTTAGGTAATGTACCAAGTTGCATTAACATGACTACAACTGATTTTTAGAGCATTTCTTTCACCTCAGTAAGCTTCCTTGTGTCATTTACAGTTAATCCCCATTCTCATCCCTGTTTTATGATTAAGGAAACTGACACCCAGATAAATTATTTGACTTTCTTAAGGCCATAGAAATGAGTGTGATAAGCAGGTCTAGAACTCAGGACTCCTGATATCCTCTATGTTAAAACCCATTTCACTATGCAATGTTCTCTGCCATGATAATCTAGCAATAACTGAATCTGAGAATCAGGCATTTCACTATCTTTTTTTGTCATTTTATAATATGATAATAACCATATTATCATTGTTGTCAGCATTTTTATCATTATCATTGATGAGAATTATAGTACATAACAACTCATTGTCTACCAATTGTAGGCAATATACTGCATAGATTATCTCTTTTGAAATAGAGGCAATCACATCATGTGGCGGCTCTTGCTATTCCTGAGTTTCAAATGTGCTCAAAGACTTTGACACCTTAGCTATGCCATTTTCAATTTTAAGGATTATTTGCATAGCTGCCAACTCATCAAACTCAATAGGGAATCTTAAAATCTATCAATAAAATGAATAATGAAAGCAGGAACATGCATTAAAATCCTAATCTCATGTGAGGCAGTGTCATTATGGTCAAACTTTTGCTTAACAATATTAACATTTTAGAACAGACAAATGGAAACAAAAGAAAAATCAATAAGTCTGCAGAGACATCATAAGCATCTTAGTTTCCTTTTCTCTATTAAACTTGATTTTTGATATGTGTAGCTTTTCTCTGCTAATCGAGAAACCATTAGATATCAAAGGTCTATGAACAGTGAAATTGCTTTAGTCCCAGAACACCACCTTGGTTTGTTGTGCTGTTGTCAGAGTGTGGCAAAAGCGGATTTCCCGTACATTCTCTGTGCACCAATGATGTTTTGGTTCATGCTTTGAGTAATGGACTAAATCAGCTCTTAAAACAGACAGATGTTCATAACTCACTAATCTAGGATGATTATTTTATGAAAACAGGCACTTCTCAAAACACTTTAGCAGAGATCTGCTTAAAAAGAAGATAATGCTGGCCGATCAAAATGAAAATAAAAAGTGGATATGTAGTCCTTACATCAAACTAATTAACAGCTTGGCAGTTCTAACATTGAAAGCACTGATTATCACAGGCCAAAATACTGGCCATCAACATTTTTGTAATGTAGCTGGCACTGAAAGCATCATATAAATAACTTCCAGCAAAGGCTAATGGAGACAGACACTAATGTCCCAGACCAGCTTGAAAATGGAAACTGGAACCCAAAGTAATTAGACCTTTCATTATGGAAAAAGTAACTGTGGCCATTCAAGAGTGACACTATTAAGATACCGAATTGCTTCTCAAAAATAAACTGCTACCATCTTTTTTTCTGCTTTGTGTGAGACTGCACCTTCATCCTGTCAAAAATGTCTAAAGAAATGTGCGATGTTCCTGCCAGCAGCGGAGCAAAAGATGATCAGAATGCTCTATTCGTGTGGAATTGCCAAAAAGGATGTTTTTCCTTTTTATGTAACCTAACATTTTGTGCATACATTCAGGGATCTTGCAGACTCTCTGAACTCCATCCATGGGGGTTCCTAATGTAATGCCTTTTAGTGGGTATAAAATATGTAACATGCAAAATAAAAAGGTTATTTTCCAGGGAGATTCTTTTGATGGGAACATTACCAAACTAAACAAATACAAGCTAATTCAGTGAATATGTATTGAGTGCCTAACTGGGGCCTAATACTGTTCTAAGCACTGGGACACATAGGCAAAGAAATCTTAGTCTTTGCCCGTAATGATCCCCTATTTTAGTGGGGAAGACACATTTGTAAAGAGGTAGATTCACTATAAAATGTTAAATAAATACTGTTCTAAGCACTGGGACACATAGGCAAAGAAATCTTAGTCTTTGCCCGTAATGATCTCCTATTTTAGTGGGGAAGACACATTTGTAAACAGGTAGATTCACTATAAAATGTTAAATGTTCTGATAGCAAAATGGTCAGGTTATAAAAGAGGACCAAATTAGAGCACTGAGATCAAAGCTGGAGGAGGGCGTGGAGGGGAAGTTGAATGAAGGCCTCATGGAGATCACTCCGGTTTTAATTTACTACAGCACATATACATGCATTTCTGGAGTTTATGATATTTCAGTTTCCCCACATTGTGAACTGTATCAACTACCAGATTGTGTCACTGAGAAGTGGCCACTTACTTGCTGTTATGTGCTGTATAGATGGGAGGGGTTATATGAACCATCTTCTTTGGGATATAAAGAGAAAAATTTCACGGTTGAGTACTTTCTGGAAACATCTTTCTACGAAGAGGAGTTCCTGAAGACCCACTGGTGGTAGTCAGAATAATACCACCCCAAAGATGTCCACTTCCTAATCTCTGGAGCTCGTGAATGTTATTTTACATGGCAAAAAGGTCTTTGCAGCTATTATTAAACTAGGAAGTTTAAAAAAGGGAAGATTATTCTTGGTTACCTGGGTGGGCTGGATATAATCACAAAGGTTCTTGCAAGTGAAAAAGGAAGGGGAGAAGGGTCAGAGTCAGAGAGAGATTTGACAGTGCTGTGCTGCTGACTCTGAAGATGGAGAAGGTGCCACAAGCCAGGGAATCCAGGAAGCCTCCAGAAGCCAGATAAGGTAAGGAAACAGACTCTCCCCTACAGCCTCCAGAAAGAATCCAACCTTGCTGACACCTTAATTTTAGTGTGTTGTTCTGAGACACTAAGATTGTACACTTTGTTAAAGCAGCAGTAGAAAACGAATACAGCTACAATCAGTTGATCCCGTTAGACTCAGTAACCTGGAGGAACCACTCTGTAAGCTCATAGCTAATCTTATTATAACATGGAGTAAGTTAAGGATGCATACTGTTTACATTTTAGGCAAATGGCAGCGTAAGAATATAAGGAAAAATAAACTAAGTTTCTTCCTGCTATACTCTCACAACACAGTCAACACAGAATGCTTCTGTGACCAAATATGCTGGTTTTCTTTCCCCCATACGCCAAGCAATCAATCAGTTCTTCAGTAGACACTAGTTGGGTGTCCTCTAATTCAATTCAATTCTGACACTATCTACCTGGAGGTAGCCTCAGATCTCACAGCTTGAGAGTTCAGTCCCACTAGACTGCCCCCAACTTCACATGCCAGTTGCAAGTAGTAGGTTGTCACCTACACTTCTGACCAGCTTGCAATAAATGGGGGGTTCTCAACACCCCCTCCTTGGATTCAATTAATTTGCCAGAGTGGCTCACAGAACTCAGGGAAACATTTATTTACATTTACTGGTTTATTATAAAGGATGTTACATATGAAGAGATGCATAGAGCAAGGCATATGGGAAGGGGCACGGAGTTCCCATGCCCTCTCTGGTGCTCCACCCTTCAGGAACCTCCACGTGTTCAGCTATTCAGAAACTCTCAAAACCCTGTCCTTTTGGGTTTTAATAGAGACTTCGTTATGTAGGCTTGATTGATTAATCACTGGCCATTGATGATTGACTAAACCTTCAGCCCATTTTCTCTCCCCAGATGTTGGGGGTGAGGCTGAAAGTTCCAACCCTCTGATTCTGCTTTGGTCTTTCTGGTGACCAACCTCCATCCTGAAGCTAACTAGAGGTGGCCAGTCATCAGTCAACTCATTAGTATACAAAAAGACTCTTATTACCTTGTTGATTCTGAGGATTTTAGGGGTTGTATGCCAGGAAACAGGAACTAAGACCAAATGTCTATTTCACAATATCACAGGTAGATACAAATAAGATTACTCTATCCCCACGGTAAGCTGTGATTACTTTTCCTGGTCTACCTCACCTACATTCTTACATTTAAAGATCCTACAAGGATCTTTACTGGTCAGGAGGATCACAGTCTTCTTGCAAAAGATAGTTACTAACTACCTAGCAATCAGCTGTTCCACCTTAGAATGTTTCCCTTGAATTCTATTCCTGAGACATATTTCCTTACCCAGCTGGATTAGATTAGCATGACCAGAGAACTTCTGAGTCTTACCTTCTCATAGAGGCTGTCCTTCCTTCCATTTCTTTCCTCTAGGGGCTCATTCCTTTGCAGGAATTATGTATACATAAAATGGTATATAAAATTAAGTATGCATAATCTTATTGTAACACACTTAAAAACATGATCCTGAAAAGGACTTCATGATCTTCAGCAGACTGTATGAAAAGGGTCCATGGCACAAAATAGTTAAAAATCAGTGCTTGAGCCCAAGTTCTCTTAATGATTCTGATTCATTCACAGCCCATGAAGGTATTGAAAGAGACCTGACTTCACATGCTGGCTTAGTGCTTCCCACATGACAACTGGCAAACTGATGAATCTTGAAGAACTTTATTTTTTTCTCATTTGTGAAATGAGGGTGACAATAAGACATGGAGGGAGTTAAGGTAAATGAATGAAGTAACAGGAAGAGCCATACATGCACACATAGTAGGTACAGTAGTACCTCTGTATCCGCGGGTTCACTTTCTGTAGTTTCAGTTACCTTCAGTCAATTACAGTCTGAAATATTAAATAGAAAATTCCAGAAATAAAGAATCTGTAAATTTTAAATTGTGCACCATTCTGAGTTAATGTGATGGAATCTTGCATTGTTCTGATCCACCCTGCCTGGGACAGGAATCATCTCTTTGTCCAGTATCTCCACGCTGCACATACTCCGTGCTTATTAGTCACTTGGCAGCCGTCTAGGTTATCAGACCGACTGTTGTGTTATTGCAGTGCTCGTTTTCAAGTAACCCTGATTTTACTTTAATAATGTCCCCAAAATGTAATAGCAGTGATGCTGGCATATTGTTATAATGCTTCTATTTTATTATTTATTATTGCTAATCTCTTACTGTGTCTAATCTATAAATTAAACTTTATCATAGATATGTATGTATAGAAAAAAATTAGTACGTACTTGTATAGGGTTTGGTACTACCCAAGGTTTCAGGAATCCACTTGTATTCCCCCTTGGAATGTATCCCCCCCAGATAAGGCAGGACTACTACACTCCGTAAATGTTAGCTCCCTTTCGATTTTGCTTCCTCTAGAACTATCTTAATAGCCTTTTCCAGTTGATAGAGAAGCCACATCAATTCGTTTCTTTTGAGGAATACTGCATTTCAGTCAGTCAATTACTTGAAATTCATATCAGCCTGAGAAATTCCTGTCTCATTTTCTTTTTCAACAAAGAAGACAATAATATATTACCATGTAATGTGTCCTGAACTGGGAGGCCAGGGACTGCATCCTCGTCTCCAGCTATGTGACCTGACCATTGAACATGTTATATTCTCAGTTTCTAAAAAGTGGCTAAACTAAATTTATATTTTCATCCTTTTTATTAGCAAGAGACCTTTCTATTACTTTTTCGTATAATTCAATATTTTAAAAAGTTTTATTGCCCCGAACACTGCATTTATTATAGAATTATTCATTTTCTTGAAGTACCAATCAAATATAAATCTGACAATCAGATCTTCTAATCAGCATGGGTTAATCAGTGTTACCACACAGAATTACTATGATTTCAGGTAAAATCAAAGAAAAATAGAAATTCATTTTCATGGGTAAATGGAAAATTCCATTCAGCTTTTTGTAATGTTATAAATAGCTAATAAGCTGCTTCA